>NC_143520.1:13142500-13442500 GCF_031878675.1 Megascapheus bottae | reverse complement strand
CCTTAATGAGTGGCCAGCTGACTACTGGCATAATTGCAAATATATTTTTTATTTGACTTCCTCAGTTTTATTATAGGTAAATACTTGTCTTTTGAAAACTGAGTGAGAGTTCATTAGATCATTAGAAAACAGGAGTAAAATTTTTGCCCATGAAAATTCCAGGCTTCATTCACCAACCTGTTTTGTTCATCTACACACCTCCAAGGGTCGATTTGTTCACTTATCAGGTATTATTTTTAACACCACATTACCATGGAAATGCACTGCTGTACTTCTTAACTTCCCAGCTTTACTAAATTTTCTTCTGAACATTTCTGGAGCTGCTTGTACAACCTGCAGATTTAATGTAGCAATCTCAAATGGCTTTGTAACATTAAATATTAAATGACTTTAAAAACTGAAAACAAGGGAACATGAAGTCAGTCAGTGCTGGACACACATTTAATTCTAAAATAAGAAACAGACTTTCTCAGTTATAGGAGCTACTGCTTAACTACTTAGAATGAAGCCTTGCTCCATACCCGTATATCTTCATCACATCTGACATGACAGGTCTGCCTGGAAGTCATACTGGAGTTTGTAAGTCAGTGTGGCCATTGCCTCTGACCTGTGTGGTTAGTAATAAGACTTACTTTAGAAATTAATTACTGGTTGGATTTCATATGGCAGCTGTATAGAAATAGTGATAGTTGCAGAGTTATGGAATACTGCCAGGAGTCACATATCTATTCTATCTACTTCACAAATGTTACCTCACTTAATTCCCACTCTATACCATTTTGAACACGAAGATCCAGATTGTGCAGACCACATGGACTGGGTGAGAACTGGGAATATAATGTTCCACTCAAATGTGGGAACAAAACCTACCCAGGGGTAATCCTTTTTAAATTGTATTTTATTGTCAAGGTAATGTATAGAGGGGTCACGGTTACATTCGTCAGGTAGTGGGGATATGAAACCATGTATTTTTCAATCAGAGCTGAAAAGCCCAATTGGTTGTTGGTAATTTCAAAGATTACTGTAATGTATGTTATCTTTCTACTAAAACTAATCCATGAGGACAAATACTTTGCCTTTGGGGTGAAAACCAGAAAGATCATGAAAAATTGATTTGAATACAGTCATTTCATTTGAAAAACTTAGCATGAAATTGGTGTTTGTTGTTGTTTTATTTTGTCTTAAAGGAAGTATACAATTTAGTGGAACAAGAATTTAGTGTCTACTCAGCCTCCCGAAGTGATGGGTTCTGGCTAGTCTAGGGCACTAGATGACAGTGTGAAATACAGCTTAAGGAAGATTGTTAAGGTGTTGAGAATGGACAGTGTTGATCTCTGGACTGATTGGTGTGACTTGCTCTTTGGTGAATTGCTTTCTGAGTGGCATATCTTTTTATTTTATTTTATCTTAATGTATAGAGGGGTTAGAGTTATACTCTCCAGATAGAAGGTGCATTACTTCTCACACACTGATACCCCTTCTCATGTTTGTGTCACCATTTCCCTTCCCCAACCTCTCCTCTTATATTTTCCCCTCCTATTTCAAATAGACAAATAAACATATATATATATATATATATATATACATATATGTGATATACCAGGTAACGAAGTCAGATACTGTAACAATATGAGATTAACCAAAGGGCAACACAAGAGAAGAGAAAAAAAACATAGTACATTAAGAACAACAGTCACACATACTTAAGTTCTTGTTGCCATGTCCTGGAGGTTCATTAATTTGGCGTCATCCTATATGGCCTTATGTATCTAGGTGTTGCCCTATTGCAATCCTCTGCTAGGAGAGTCCAAGGTTTGTACTAATTATTACAAATGAGGGAAACCATTGAGCCTATGTTCCTTTGGGTCTGGCTTACTTCACTTAATATGATTTTTTCCAAGTCTTTCCATTTCCTAACAAATGGGGCAATGTCATTCTTTCTGATGGCAGCATAGAATTCCATTGTGTATAAATACCACATCTTCATGATCCAATTATAAACTGAGGAGCATCTAGGTTGGTTCCATATCTTTGCTATGATATTAGTGCTGCAATGAGCATCTTTGTGCTAACACAAGTCGCTAACTCCTCTTGTTCGTTTGTGGGCAGTTTTCTGAGTATCCCCGGTATTTATGTGCAGATTGTCTATAAAAAGAGAAACCCTACCTACTGTGTTTATTCTTTTCCACTAAATGAATCATTTTATAACCTGACTTACATGCTGCTCATCTCATGCTAGCCCACCTGTTTGAGAAGGAGAAAGACGTACTCTATTGGCCTAGTGAGTTGGACCTTGAGGGATTGGAGCAAAAGGAATAAGAAAATCAAATGGCATTACCCAGACAAGGCTTTGAGATGCAATGCTGACAGGAGAGGAATGTACTATGCTATTTCTCTTCTCTTTTGTTGCCCTTTGATTAATCTCATATTGTTACTGTATCTGACTTTCTTACTTGGCATAATGTATATACGTTTATTTGTTTATTTGAAATAGGAAATGGAAGGGGAGAAAACAAGATGATTGGGAGGGGTGGGGGAGATAGCAGTAGCTATCTGGAAGAGAGGTAACAAATGTTTGAGCTCTGAATATTGAGTGAAGTGGCTGCATTGGTAGATGGTACATTATTTATTTGAATATTCCCTTAGGGTCACTGACTGCATGGCATTCAGGAAGTGAATGAGTTTCCCTTGAAGAAAGCTGAGGATGATAATAAATAGCTTTTGTCTCTGCTGCACACTTAAGTCTGTGGCACCTGCAACTGCATGCTTCTGTCATACTGACTTCATTTATGTTTGGCATGAGACCAACAGTATTGTTTCCAGTCTTTTTCTCTAAATTCTCACCCAGGCAATTGCTACCTGGAATATGTTCACTTTTCTCTTTCTGAGTTCCACAAATCATCATCATTCAAATGAATTTAAGTGGGTTTCATGCTCACAATTAGAATTCTAAGCTCACAATTAGAAGTCTAGTCTACATTCAGGGCTTTGAGGAGTCAAAAGAAGCATTTTATGAGCACAATGGGACATAATTTATGGACATTGATTTTTGGCAGATGTAGTTCAGTAGATTGATTGTAAGTGGCTGGGATGATGCTGGAAAAACAGATGGAAAGACAAATGCCAATGATGCTGAATTCAATCTTGCTGGGTGCTTGACAAGGGCAGTCAGCTTGGAGAGCAAAAGGTAGCTGAATAAGCAGCTGAAGAAGAGCACAAGAAAGAGGTTCCTAGGCTCCATAAGCAAAACAAAACATTCAAATTCAAATACATAGAGCATAAAAAAACAAGGATAACATGAAAACAGTTCCAAAATACTTCCAATGTCATTGTTAGTTTTTAGAATATGAATATAGCAACTGGAAAACAGTGAAATTAGTTCAGATGCTTAGAAAGAATGCTTGGAGTGTAGTATAAAGAGTGATTTGCATTTCTTTTATGGCCAGAGATGTTGAGCATTTCTTCTGTGTCTATAGGCCATTCTTATTTCGTCTTCAGAGAAGACTCTCTTTACATCTTTGGCCCATCTTTCAATGGGATGGTTGTTTCTTTGGAGATTAGTTTTGGCAAAACAGCTTAGTACTGGCACAAGAACAGGCCTGAGGCTCAATGGAATAGAACTGAAGACCCAGAAATCAACTCACAGACCTATGGCCACCTAATCTTTGATAAAGGAGGCAAAAAAAATAGAATGGAAGAAAGACAGCCTCTTCAACAAGTGGTGCTAGCCAAACTGGTTAAGCACCTGCAGAAAACTCCACCAGGATTAACTCCAAATAGATCAAAGATCAGGAGGTAAAAGCAGATATGCTGAAAACTTTACAAGAAAGAATAGGAGATACACTAGATCTCCTTGGCACAGGTGGAAGCTTTCTTAATAAAGACCCAGAAACACAACAATTCAAAGAAAGTCTGGATAAGTGGGACTGCATTAAACTGCAGAGCTTCTGTATGGCAAAGAACATAGCTAGCACACTAACTGGAAAGCCTACAGAGTGGGAGAAGATCTTCACTAACCATACAACAGACAAAGGCCTCATATCTAAAATATATCAACAGTCTCCATCTGTTTTTTTTTATTTTTTTTATTTTTTATTTTTATTTATTTTTTTGTTTTTTATTGTAATTAGCAAAAGGGTTACATGATATTTGCCAGATAGAAGGTGCATTAATTCACATACATTGATACCCTTTCACATGTCTTGGTACCCGTTTCCCTCCCCCCCCCACACCCCCCACCCGTCTCCATCTGTTTTTAAGGATTAAACTATTAAAGAGAGAATCGGCTAGAGCTACCTGTTTGTGTATTTCCTATTCCTGCCCTTAAGAAATAGTACCTACCTTGAATTTGGTGGGCACATTTCCTTGTTTTATTGTTGTTACTTGTGTATTCATGTTTTTGTGCATGAGAAAGCTGAACATTGTTTTGCCTATCAGCAGACTCTCTATGCCTGTATAATATGTTTCTTTAATCTGTGTTTTAATGAAGCTTCCTCTGTTCAAGTGCTCACTTGACCTGGGGATTAAAAGTGCAATAGGTTTGCCTTCTAGCCTCATTGACTTTGCATCATTCATTATGTTGTTTCTCAAGCAGAAACAGCTGAGCCTTTAGCAAGCGAGGAAATCCATTTGGAGTCACAAAATTAATTATTAATGGAGTTAGAAATTATTTTGGGGAATGTTTGTCTTGAGTCTAGAGCTTAGGTTTGCATGTATGTCTGCAGGATGAGTAACGTTTTTCCCCTCATTGTAATATTCCTTTGGACTCCTGAATTCATGCAAATTTGAAAACTATCCTGCAAATGTAGATGCTGTACAAAGTTTCCTAAAAGGATTCCTTAATATTGACTTTATTTGCTCTTTCAGATGCATAGCATATTTTCCAAGCTTGATTCAGTATGCTTTCTCTCTAATTAAGGGATGTTGTACTGTACTCAAGTAGTAAAGTACTAATGTTAGTTTCAAGCATAGTCAACCTAAAGATGTAGCCTAAAATTGTGACTATACCCCCACCCCCTCCTCAAGTAAATAAAGTCTTATGTTCTTTCCCCCAGTCCTAGGTCCTGGGCACTGTCCTTGGACACTTTTTGCTCAAGGCTAGTGCTCTGCCACTTGAGCCACAGCACCACTTCTGGCTTTTTCTGTGTATGTGGTACTGAGGAATCAAACGCAGGGCTTCGTGTACGCTAGGCAAGCACTCTACTACTAGGCTACATTCCCAGCCCCCCAAAATCATGTTTTTAAAAATAATGTTAAATAAAACCCATCAGATAGGTAACAGAGATTTCAGGGATGCCCTCTTCAAAATGTGGTTCAGTTGAACCCCAGAAACAATACTCTACTGTATGTCTTTAAAGGATGAAAACCAAAGGCTTCATATTTTTCCGTTTTAAGATGGCTTTGTTTAGGGGAATCTAATATAAAGTATCACTTGGTGACTCATATTTTTTAAAGACTTTATTAACATAGATTTTTACTTATTTCAAATGATGTGTTTAACAAACAAGTATTCAAAAAAGGAATCTCTGTATAAAATCACTGGCACTTAGATTTTAGAACATAATTAAACTTAGGCTGAGGGTTTGTATTTAATATATACATATTAATCTATGTAATAAAACATTGTCTATAGAGTTACAAACTTATATGTCTATGTAGTTGTGTTTATATTTCCAGTACCATGTCCATAGCATTGGGTTCACAAACATTGAGTCCTCGTTCTTGTGATGTTTGGATCTAATAGCCACATATTAAGGATACCATGCACTTTTAGTTCCTTTGGTCTTGACTTGTTTCACTCAACATGATTCGCGCCAAATTCATCCACTTCTCATATTTAAAACTAACTTGGTTGGTCTTATCAGATCTTCTTGATGCACATCTTAGTATCATATGTTTGTTATTTTTCATCTCAGTAAAGCTGAATAAGGAAATGGTAGTACCATAAATGTATTTTTTAAACCTTAATATTTGGATTGAGGCTCTTCAGCTAAAAGCCTATAGGACAAGGGAGAAGAAGAAGGAAGGAAGGAAGGAACAAAGGAAGGGAGGAAGGAAGGACGGAAGGAAGGAAGAGCAACAGAGAAGTTTCCTGTACACAAGAGGAACTGAAACAGCTGTGGCTGTCAAAGTAGTGCTATTGATATAGTGTAGTGATGTATGGATAAAGAGCTATAATGTTATTCGTAGTAGAAGAAAAAGGTTTTAGTTAATATTTAACAATAAATGTTAATAATTAGTAGAGAGTGCATGGTTTGCAGATCCAAATTGTCTGAATTTGAATTTTAAAATCTACCACTTATTTGCTGTACCTTTTAGGACGTTTCCTAAGTCCCAATATTTTTACCTGTAACATGGAAATTACAGTCATAACCAGCCCACAGGATTCTTGTAAGATATAAATGAATTAAGGAAGTGAAAGTGTAGCTCAAGTGGTGGTAGAGAACCAGCTCTACCTTTTAGGAAACTTTGTACAGCATCTAAATTTGCAGGATAGTTTTCAAGTTTGCATGAATTCAGGAGTCCAAAGGAATACTACAATGAGGGGAAAAATGTTACTCATCCTGAGGATATACATGCAAACCTAAGTTCTAGACTCAAGACAAACATTCCCCAAAATAATTTCTAACTCCATTAAGGGAAGCAAAACCAGAAGGCCCTGAGTTCAAGACCCAGAACTGGTAGGCCTGCACACATTCACACACACACACACACACACACACACACACACACACACACACCCCATATGTACTGAGTTCATATTTTTGAGACTCTTACCATGGTCAAGCACAAAATGAGTACTCAGGAAATAGTTATTATTTTATATAAAAAATAAGCCCTGAAACTTCTAGTACTTCTTTGGTGGGTTATATTACATAAAATGGACCCTGCAAAAATGACTGTTCAATCCAGTTTGAGGACTCTCCTCCTACTTCATATTAAAACTTTGTGCAAGTGACTATATCAGAAATAATACAGAAACTTCTTGGGAGGTTTTTTATAAATCCAGTTTTATTTGGCATATTCATAAAATATGAATGTGATATATTATACTTTGTTCATCTTATGAACGTCATTAGCTATGAGTTTTGAATAGAAAAATAGTACTTAATCTACTGTGTGCTTAGAAGTGAAGTGATAGATATATATTTTAACGTGTCAATAGTATAAAGCTTATACTAATTTGTTTCTAAATATGCATACTCATCTATCCAATGGCATAATTTTACTTCATTTGTAGTACTTTGTCAGATATAGCAGACGAATTTAAATAATAATGTTAAACTTGGTGAAAGAAAAAATTTCATAGACTAGGTATAAATAAACTCTGCTTCACTTCTGAATTAATAAGAAGTGAGTTAATCTTTTTTGCTTCTTTTGTTTAGGTAATAGAAGATTTGAAATGAAAACGCCTCAAAATTAAATCAAAAGAACTGTACTGTAGTTTTCCTACTCCAAAAGTGTGTTGTAAGATATTGTGCAATCTAACAGTATTGTTTATGGTTTATACTGTGCCAGAGATGACCCTCCATGAGTCCAGATTCTTATAATATTGATCATTTAAAATTATATTAGCAGTATTTCTCACACATCTCCTTCTTATTGTGCACATTTGTACAATTTCTACAAATAGTTTGTGAATTATTTGATCAGTAAATATTGATAAAATAAACAAATGGAGTTTGTCTATACATTAAAAATCCAATGTTGCTGAAGGTCTTGCTGAAGGACCAGGTTGTTTGTTCACAGAAATGAAAAAAAATGCAAGACTCAGTTTTATCCCTTGAAAGCTTACAAACATAGCTGATATTGGCAAACATCAAAGATCAAGAAAAGGAAAATAGCATCAGAGAATGAGAGGGCTTCAGTGTTGCAATATTTAGAAAAGGTGGCCTCACAGGAACATTCACTCTAATTCCTAAAGCTACCAATAGTATTTCAGCAGGTAGAAAGATCATAGCACAGAGAAGAGTCCTCCTCTGGTTGTTTCTTCCTGATTCCTTCTCTGTAGTTTAGGATCCTATGTGTCATGTGGGTGAGTTTGCTTTAATTCCCTACTTTTGTGACACATTTCACTAGATTTGCATTTAACAGCGCTGTTGTTTAGAAATAACAAACCAGATTCTGTGTGTGGTAGTTCTTATTAGTGTCCTGTTCGGATTTACAGATTCAGTGGATTTCTTCATGCCAGCAGGAGGGGCATACGGCCTTTGCTACGCAGAGGAATGCTCTAATTCTGTGGAATTTGAGAACTCTACTCAGGGCTGGGTTTTTGGCTTGTTTTGTTTGTTTGTTGTTGTTGTTGTTGTTTGATGGGTCATGGGTCTTGAACTTGGCCTGAGTACTACCGCTGAGCTCTGCAGCTCAAGGCTACCACCCTACCCTTGAGCCAAGCCCCAATTCCCATTTTCTTTCTTTTTTTTTTAAAAAAAAAATTGTTCCTTTGAGTCTGGCTTACTTCGCTTAATATGATTTTTTTTCTAAGTCTTTCCATTTCCTAACAAATGGGGCGATGTCGTTCTTTCTGACAGCAGCATAGAATTCCACTGTGTACAAATACCACATCTTGTAGATCCATTCATCAACTGAAGGACATCTAGGTTGGTTCCATATCTTTGCTATGGTAAATAGTGCTGCAATGAACACTGTTGTGCTAGTGGATTTAGTATGTCCTTGTTTCTGGATGGTTGGGTAAATGCCAAGTAGTGGAATTGCTGGGTCATAGCGGAGCTCTGTGTTTAGTCTTTTGAGGAACTTCCATACTGCTTTCCATAGTGGTTGGAGGAGTTTGCACTCCCACCATCAGTGTAGTAGTGATTGGTTTCCCTCATTTGTCATAATCAGTAGAAACCTTGGGCTCTCCTAGCAGAGATTTGTGATAGAGCAAAACCTTGATACAGAATGCCATATAGTATGATGCTAAATGAAAGGACCTCTAGGATATAGAAACAAAAGCCATATAATGAATGATTGTTGTTCTTAAAGTACTATGTTATCTCTCATCATGTAACCCTTTTATTAATTACAATAAAAAATAAAAATAAATTGTAATTAATAGAAGGGTATAGTTTTATTCACCAGATAAAAGGTGCATTACTTTATAATACATTGATACCCCTTCTCATGTTTTTGATCCCATTTCCTTCCCCAAAACCCCTCCCCTCATTTTGTTTTCCCCTTCCATATCTTGTATCAAATAAACAAATGAACATATATATGATATGCCAGTTAATAAAGTCAGATACTGTAACAATATGAGATTAACCAAAGGAAAACACAAGAGAAGAGAAAAAAATAGTACATTAAGAACAACAGTCACTCATAATTAAGCTCTTGTTTCCATGTTCTAGAAGTCCATTAATTTGGCCGCATCCTATGTGACCTTATGAATCTAGGTTTTCAGCTACTGTAATCCTCTGCTAGGAGAGTTCTAGGTTTGTACTAATTATTACAAATGAGGGAAACCATTGAGCCTATTTTCCTTTGGCTTACTTCACTTATATGATTTTTTTCCAAGCCTTTCCATTTCCTTACAAATGGGGCGATGCCATTCTTTCTGATAGCATAGAATTCCATTGTGTATAAATACCTCATCTTGTTGTTCTAATAATCTACTGAAGGGCATCTGGGTTGATTCCATTTCTTCGCTATGGTAAATAATGCTGCAATGAACATTGTTGTGCTAGTGGCTTTAGTATGTCCTTGTTTCTGGACGATTGGGTAAATGACAAGTAGTGGAATTGCTGGGTCATAGGGGAGCTCTATGTTTAGTCTTTTGAGGAACCTCCATACTGCTTTTCACAGTGGTTGAACGAGTTTACACTCCCACCACCAAGGATCTGGCAGGGATGTGGCCAAGAGGGATCACTATTACACTTCCTGTTTTCTAGAGGTTAATTGGAGACAAGAGTTTCAGGCTTTTTTTTTATACCAGGGCTGGCTTTGAACTGTGATCCTCAGATCTCAGCCTCCTCAGTAGCTAGGATTACAGGCTCACATGGTGAGCCACCCCACCCGGCTAGGAAGACTTTCTACTCACAGATTGCCTATTTCGATGCCACAGGTCTCTGGGATAATTTTGTGCTGAAAGACAGTGCCCTTGAAAGCACAGATCCACTTCAGTTTTTGTTATTGTTGTTTTGGTTTTGGTTTTTTGGTGCTTAAATAGAAATAAGAGTCTCACGGCCTTTTCTCTTCTGGGTGGCTTCCAATTAGGATTCTCAGATGTCAGCCTCCTAAGTAGCTAGGATTATAGGCATGAGGGTGATGAATAAGGTATTTTCAGAATATTGAATATGAGACTATCTTTCATACTACTTTAAAAGTAAAGGATGTTTGGTTGGCAGTAGTTACCCATAATGGGATCTTTTCATGTCTTTTCATTTTATTATTCTTAAGTAGTTAGTCAAGTAAGTTACTTTTAACAAGGCAGTTTATGAATACAATATATCTTGATTAATACTGACATTTGATGATATAGAAGACAAATTTAAACCATCAGACCATTTGATCCCCTAGTAATGACTAGTGTTCATATAATTTGTGTGTTGACTTGCTTTCATTTTTATGTTTGAGTACTTTAGTACTATTTTTATTTTATTTGGGGATTCAGATTTTTCAGTAAAATATGCCTGTAAGTTGATACAATTTTGAAAATAATTTAGTTCTTTTTAAATGTATCTTTTATTGTCACTTTTATTTCCATTCTTCACTTGTATTTTCTGCTTGCTTGCTTGCTTGCTTGCTTGCTTTTTTTTTTTTTTTTTTGGAGGGGGGTTGGTTGTGGGGCTTGAACTCTGAGCCTGGGCACTGTTTCTGAGCTCTGCAGCTGAAGAATAGTGCTCTACCACTTTGAGGCATAGCACCACTTCCAGTTTTCTGGTGGTTCATTAGAGATAAGAATCTCAAAACACTTTCATGCCCAGATTGGCTTTGAACCTCAATCCTCAAATCTCAGCCCCCTGAGATTACAGGCATGAATCACCAGCACTCAGGTTTCACCTGTATTTTTTCAAAAGCAATTACAACTAAATTTTTTTGCCCAGATCTAGGATGGTTTTCCTTCTAATGACCTTATAGGGATATTTACCCTCTGTAAATACCCTTCATTTCTACTAACAAGTGTTGTTTCTTTTTTTCACCTATATGTATACACAACTCCCCGATATATTTGATCTCAACAACAAGTTTTGGTAGTACCATTTGGTAATATCATACAGCTTTATGTATTAATCATCTTAGGGATACTTTAGGAAATGCTTATCCCAAGGACTGGCTGCAAGCCTCTCAAAAACTGCAACTGATCTGTAACTCTACAAATAAAGTACATTTCATGTTGCAAAATTCTGGCAAATTTTGCTTCCTGCTGATGCTTTGTGGAAATAAACTCTGCCTTGTAAATATTCATCACAAGTTGTTATTCAAATGAGGGAGGCTTCAGAGCTCCTGTTATAGAACCCATGTCTTTGGAAAACTGGTCCTTTCAGAGGTGAAATAAAATGTAGATGTTTAAGCAATGCAATTCCACTGGCTTCTGTAAAGTTTTTAGTATCTGTACAATCTGCCTGATCACTACCTAGTAACAGTAGAGCTGAAACAGCTGTTATAAATCATTTCATAAAGGTGCTGAAAATCTAGTTGCCCCCACTCACCAGATAACCAAGACAAATCCCTGAAGTTCAGTACCAGAGGAAAAGCGAAGGCCTCTGGAATAGTCCAGATAGCTTTTCTTGCCGCCAGTCCTTTGAGACACCATTATAGTATAAATCTATTTTGTCCTTATACCAACTGAACTAAGGTCAAGGAATATTAACAGATTTTTTTTCAAAATTAGGAAGTTCTGTGGTATTAATCAGAATTAACTACATATTTTTCAGGACCCAATACAAAATAATATATGATACTCTTGTTCCAAAATGATTGAGAATTTCAAGATAGAGACAACAAAACATTAAATGAGATAGGGCCTTGTGAAAGCTTAGAAGACATATGCTCATATAATCATAAGCTTGTGGTCCTCACTTCTGATAGAGAAACAAAGAAAGCTACAGGTGATCACTTACAACTACCAAGAGGTAGGGTTAATGTTAATGTTTCATATTCACCCTATTTCATTTTGTTATGTTTAAGTACTTGTACATAGGAGTTGGAATTCAACAAAGCAGTTCATAAGTACAATGTATCTTTTTAAATTTAATTTTATTGTCAGGGTGATATACAGAAGGGTTACAGTTACATAAGTAAGATATTGAGTAAGTTTCTTGCGGAACAGTGTTATCCCCTCCCTTCTTTTCTCTCACTTTCTCTTTCCCTCCCCACTAAGTTGTAAAGTTCAGTTCCAAAATACTGTTTTGTGAATATCACTGTTGTACTGGCTCACCTTTTGTCCTTTTTCTCACCATTTTGTTCTTCTTCTTCCCTTCCCCAAATCAGATAAACATATATACAAGACATAAAGTACCAAAATAGAAAAATAATAGGCCACAAGGGATAAATCAAAGGGAGAAAAAAAAGAAATAACTTCACACAGTACATTTTAAAAACTCTTATTTCCATATCTTACAGTTTATTTTGATAGGCATCATTTTATATGGTCATTTGTACACAGTTATTGAGCTATTCTGATCCTCTGCTAAGACTATTCTAGACATATACTAATATTTACAAATGATGGAAACCATGGAGCCTATGTTTCTTTAGGTCTGGCTTACATCACTTAGTATGATGTTTTTTCCAGTCTTTCCATTTCCTTATGAAGGGAGCCAATATCATTCTTTCTGATGGAGGCATAGAATTCCACTGTGTATATATACCACATTTTTTGATCCATCCATCTATAGAAGGGCATCTAGGTTGGCCCTCTATTTTAGCTATGCTAAATAATGCTGTAATGAATATAGTTATGCTGGTAGTATTAGTGTGGCCTTGTTGGTGATCATTTTGGTAAATGCCCAGCCGTGTCATTGCTGGATCATAGAGGAACTCTGTTTTGTATTTTAAGGAACTTCCATACTGCTTTCCAGAGTAGTTGAACCAGTGTACATCCTCATCAACAGTGTAGTAGCATTCCCTTTTGGCCACCAGCATCTGTCCCATGTCATCCTTTCAACACTGTCACCAATCCACCCTGTTGCTCATTTTTATTAGTTTTGTAGGCTATATACTGAATTTTGACTATGTTCTTTTTCTCCTCTTCACCTCTTCATTTTACTACATACCTCCCCTTTCAAGTACCCATTTTCTGCTGTTTATTTTCTTGAACTAGGATTTTGCCTTTCAAATGAATCACACTGAAGTTCTCCCTTGAATCTATTGTATTTGAACTAAAACATTTGTTTACACTTATATATCACCCAATGTATTGACTTAAATATTTATAAAATCATTCTAGCTTCCATGTATCAGAGAAAATATGTAACATTTGTCTTTCTGGGCCTAATTTCACTTTACACTTTTTTCCAGATCCTGTCTTTTTTTTTGCAAATAATACAATATCATCCTTTCTAATAAATAAATAAAATCTTTTTGTGTATTTATGCAACATTTTCTTGAAGCATTCATCCACTGAGGGACATCTGAGCTCATTCCATACCTTGGCTATAGTGAACAGCACTATGGCAAACATGGTTGTGCTGGTTACTTTAGTATATTCTAGTCTGCAGTCATTCAGGCAAAAGCCCAAACAGAATTCCTGGATCATGGGGTAGTTCTATGTTTAGTTTCTGGAATAGCCTCTATACTTTCCTGAGTGGTTTATACTTTTCAGAGTGGTTGAACAAATTTACACTCCCACACTCCCACCAAGCAAATCACTTTGTCTTACATTATAGCTTTTGTGTGAAGCTTCACAGTGTGTTTTTTTTTACATTGTTTGGGCATTTTGTTGAAACATTCTTGCTTCCATCTGTTTCTGTTGTGAATTCTCAAATTCAGGTATTATGTATTCTTAGTTGAAGGTTTTCCACCTTGAAGTTCAAAGTTTTCTAAAGTTAGTTCTGACTTGCATTCTAGAATGTTAAAAAGTAGCTATGCCCAGGAATGGACACCTGTGTGTGAGAGTCTGGGTGTGACTGCATAGCTTGTGGAGGTGTCCACTTGACTCTCTTTTTCCTGAGGGTAACTGTTTTGGCCTTTAGAGAGCTCTGAATGAAATTTGGAACATATAATAAAGTTACCGTTTACTGTCACCTCAATGAAACGGCATGTGTGCGCGTGGTGTGTGTGTGTGTGTGTGTGTGTGTGTGTGTGTGTGTGTTTATATGCTGGTACTGAGGCTTAAACACAGGCCTGGGAGCTATCCCTAAGGCTTCTCTCCTCAAGGTTAGTACTCTACCATTTGAGCCACAGCTCTGCTTCTGGCATTTGGTGGTTATTTCAATAGAGGTCTCTGGGATATTTCTGCCTGGGCTGGCTTCAAGCTTAAATCCTCAGATCTCAGCCTCCTGGGTAGCTAGGATTATACACATGATCCACTAGAACCCTACTTCTCATTTGGCTTTCAAGCACCTTCTTCTGGGACTAAATGAGCTAAGGATTTCTCCAGTGTTTATCTGTGATTTATAATCCAAATCCCACTGTCAGCATAATCTCAATTTTTTTTTCTAGTCGCGGGGCTTGGACTCAGGGCCTGAGCACTGTCTTTGGGCTTTTCTCAAGGTTAGCACTCTGCCACTTGAGCCACTTCACCACTCCCAGCTTTTTCTATGTATGTGGTATCAAGGAATCGAAACCAGGCCTTTGCGCATGCTAAGGCAAGCACTCTACCACTAGGTTAAACTCCCGGCCCCTAATCTCAGAAATTTACATGTGACTTGCAAGTACCTTCTGGTCCTAAATGGGCTAGCCACTTTCTTCTGTGTATATCTATGATTTATAATCCAATTCCACTCACAGCAAAACCTCAGGAATGCTTTTTAATGATACCCAACCAATCTTAATCTATTCATATTCAAAAAATTAAAACAGTTCAAGAATCTAAACTAGGAACAGAGCACTAGGGTAAAATACTTTTTAGTGATAAATATATACATAAACTTATATGTCTCATGTTTAAGATATTTAAAACATTTCAGTTCTCTAAAATTAAAACTTTCCTCATGAGACCTACAATTGTTTTCTATAGATAATAATCTGACATTTTAGTCATATGAGTCTCCATAGCAATGGCCACTACATTGTTTAAAAAGCCAATCTTACCAAATTTTAAAGTACTGAAACATAACTTTCAAGAAAACAACAAATTTAAGTCATTAATATTTGGTTCAGCCAACAATTCTAATACATTCATAGTCCTTAATTTGTGAATGAGAAGAGAAAGTTTACATGTGGGAGAAAGAAAAGAACAAAGGGGAAAATTCACAAGCATGTGCACTCAGCTGCCAATTGCTCATCAAGTATAATCCTGGTTTAAGAAGAAGATAAGTTTAATGAGCTTCTTCCCCACAGAAAATATTTCAGAATATGCTGTGAAAACTGTAAGCTGAATCTCTTAATTTCTTTTAACCTTCTACAGGTGGAGATTTTCATTTTATGTCTATATATTTTCCTACGCAGTCCGGTTCCTGAAAAAGGTAGGATCAGTCAAATTATTTTGTATTGTTTTACATAACTATAAACATATCTTCCATATCTATATGAAATTATATGGAACTATATTATTAGCAATCAAAACACGCTAACTGAGAATCATTTCTGTATTTTTATTTAATTTATAGACAATCTTTTGCAGTTACTTCTTTATGATAAGCCATTTTTAGGCATATGTTAGAAATACTTTTGGAAAAGTGTTCCATAGAAAGTGTTGCTAATTCCCATATCCACAGTAGCTGTTTCTTTACTACTTCTGCATAGGAACGTTACAAGATCCCACTTGTGTTATGAGAAAAGTTAGCTTCTACATCACACATTACACAACTTACAAACATCAGTTGCTATGATATGGATAGTATCATTGTCTCTTAACCAGTAGAAATTAGAGTCGTACCAGGTGCTATTGGACAATTCAGTTGTTGTCTCATTTCATAGTTGTGTCTCATTTCTATCCATTATTGCTTGAACAAGGCACCTACAGTGCTAAAGTAATTGGTTGTGACTCCTATAATCTTTCTCCTGCTGTCCTCAGAGCTTACTTGTCCTTGTAAAGTGGTATCAATATCTTTTTTGTTACAAAAACATTTCAAAAATAGAGCATGTGCCAAGTAGCATGCCTTGCACATTAATCTTATAAATATTGATATAAACATTTCAAATGTTTTTGTTTTTTTCATATATTTTTATTGTAATTAATATAAGGGTTACATGATATTTGCCAGATAGATGTTGCATTAATTCCCATACATTGATACCCTTTCACATGTTTTGGTCCCCATTTCCCTCCCCCCCACCCCCACCCCTCATCTTGTTTTCCCCCCTTCCCTATCCAATTTCAAATAACCAAATACAAATATATCCAATATATCAGATAACAAAGTGATATACTGTAACAATTTTATTTTTAAGTGCTTGATTCATCAGATGTTATCGGCCTATGGTAAATTCTCTTATAAATAGTAGTGGTTTTTCATTACTGTAGCTTCCTAGAGGAAATAGACTTTTTACTCATGCTTGTTCCTGTGTATTTATTTTACTTAATAAGAGTACATGGCCCAAAGGCCAATTTAATAGATTTATATGAACAAATATTACACTTAAGTATGAAGAAACATTCATCCCGCGTAAATAAGCATTGTAGAAACTGCTTAGTTTAGAAACCTACCTCATTTACAAACTTGCTTATTTAGGAAAAAAAAGAATGGCTATGGAGCATTTAGGTTTCCATCTTTACTACCTCAGAAGACATGGGAACTCATTTTGGATAGAATTTTGGCTTTATGAAAATGTGGATTTGTGTGGGAGACACTTTGCTCAGGAGAAGAGGGAGATGGTGAGACCTAGGATTCTCCCAGGTCTGCTGGATATGCTTCCCTGGAGCTCTCACATAGCAAATGTGGTTCATTCAGCGTAACAGGCAGCATGCTGACATAGCTTTAGCTATTTCTGTTCCTAAACTAACCAAAAGGAATAAGGATAGCTTTTGTCTACAAGTCCTCAGTGGACCACAAAGGCAATAAGAGGGCTTGGTAATGGAAAACTTTGCTTGGGAATTGTTTTCCCTTAAACAGTATCAGTTCGATACTTGTTTCCATTCAGTTGCTCTGGTTATAACAAATGCTTAGAAAAGCATTAAAAAGAAAGTGAGACATAGTTCTGGTTGAATTCATCTGTACTGAGAGATTTTTTTTTCTTTAATGCTAAGCCACATTTCACTGAGTTTAGTCATTGTATGAGATAGAAATGTGTTTGTACATGGAAACTATGTGACTGAAATAAATATATATTAGGAAAGAACTTCATAAGCCAGTGTGCCATGTCACATATAGAAAATCAAAAGATGATAGGTGGCATGCCAAATGCAACATGGTTTTTCTTTGAGTTACTTCATTTATTTTTGTAAACACATAGCCACAGGCAGGTAAATATAGATATATAAAGTTTTATCTTTTGATCTTCATGTTAGGCCAATTCATTTCCAAATATTTTCACCCTATGGTGAATTTTTATGTCAAAATCTATTTTTCACACATGCATGCATAGCATTTAAATAAAAATACTCAATTTAAATAAAAACTACCTGATTTCTGTATTAGAGTCCTAATAGGGACTAGAAATCACAAAAAGTATTCTAGGAGTACTATTAGCCAGGATGAATCAGTCTATGTAAAACAAGGCAATGGACCTACCCACTACTGATCATCAGTGTGCCATTAGATAAAGAACCACACCTGAAAGTGAGTCAAGACACTGCTTCTGTTTGAGAAAGTCTACCTATGAGCCAGTGTGTGTGGATATAATTAACTTACACTCTGACTTAAGTGCCTTTGTCATTGTGGATCATGAGAAGCGTTTCAGGGGTGAATTGTTTCATTAGCTGTATGCTATGTAGTGTTTGGAGATGGTAATGGCAAAAAAACATTGCTATTCTGATGACCAAAGGATGACCGGGAGAGGCTGGAGTTGTTAGAAACTGGAAGCTGCACAGAAGGGCCATGGAGTGCAGTAAGATTGCTGAGAAGGGGATGCTAACCAGCTGGTGTCCCTTGGACACAGCAAGCCTGGCTCTGGAAATGTGGAGTAATTACAACCTGGAGCCAGCTGCTGCTTCAGGGTCAAAGTGTATTCCTGGGGGAAGGGGTGACAGGAACTGGAAGCCAAAGTGCTTCTGTGAGGTCAAATTTGGCAAGGCCTGGGATCCCTGGAGCCAGCAGAGTTGTGATTTGCAGAACTACAGCTGAGGCTAATCCCCAAATCTCAGGGACCAGTCCACCTTCTCCATACTTGTGCCTTCTATGCTGAACTCTCATAACCTACTGTGATATGCAGACTGCCACCCATTTTTTCAACTTTGTGACTAACCACTTTCCAGACTGAGCCTTTTGTCCACAACTCTGGCCCTCCTGGTCCTCCCTGAGTCCAGGCCCTATCTCTCATGTTTTTCTGAGATCACCCAAACCAGCCACAATGTATTCATTGGTGTCACTCTTTTCCCCACATTGGTCAGCTTGGAATCTTTTTGAAAGGACTTCCATTGTTTTGCCTATTGGAAGGTGAATAAATAAAATATATACAGCCTTTAGAATGTGCATTTATAGGGCTGTGAGCATGGCCTAATGGTAGAGTGCTTGCCTAATATGCACGAAGACTTAGGTTCGATTCCTTGGTACCACATACGCAGAAAAAGCTGAAAGTGGTGCTGTGGCTCAAGTGTTATAGCTGTAGCACTGAGAAAGCCTAAGGATGGCAGCAAAATAAAGTGTGTATTCACTCTGAATTTTGTTTTCTGTGGCAATTAAATTTTTTTGAAATACCTTAGACTATGTCAGTTGTTCAGGGAGGCTAAATTTTATTCTTATCCATGAAAAATGGTCTCATTAAATACTTCTGAAAGAATCAAGGGACCCTAAAGTTCAACTATCTAAAACTTCTCATTTGGGGAAAAATAAAGTGATTTCAGAAGGGTGGGCTGACCTACCAAAAGTAAAAATAGAGGCGAATCCTTCCACTGACTAGGTTCCTTTATTAAAAACAACAACAAAACACACAACTTGAAATGAAGAGGAGAAGAATGCAGTCAAGAATTCAATCCTACTGGGTGAGGGATGATATGGGCAGCTGTGGGTTGGATGAGAATGTTGACAGAGGTGGCATTAATCAAGATGTATTGGATTCATAAACTGCCTTATTCAATGTCAGTTCCCTTGTACAACTACTTAATGTTTTAAAAATTTAGAAAACAAGTCTCAGCAAGCTAACACTTAAGTACTCACTGCTTTTTAATAGAATGTTTCCCTTATTAAGGCTTATGGATCCAGGAGTTTGGCTTAGTGGTAGAGTGCTCACCTAGCATGCATGAAGCCCTGGGTCTGATGCCCCAGTACCACATACACTGAAAATGCCAGAAATGGTGTTGTGGCTCAAGTGGCAGGGCCCTGGCTTTAAGCAAAAGTATCCAAGGACAGTGCCCAGACCCTGAGTGTAGTCGAAGGGTTGGCAAAAAAAAAAAAAAGAATTATGCCACCTCAGTTTAAGGATAACATCTAGATAGAAGTCAAAGATTGACTTTTCAGTCTTGACTTTGCAAATTATTCTGCATTTTATTTACATTCAAGTACAAATATGATTTGTCCTCAATCATTTTTCTCATGAATGGAAAATGAATCTTGTCTTGACAGTCTCAGCTTGTGTGTAGAATTTCAAACGCTACCACGTACTTGGAAAAACAAGGCATGACACTATTACTTGTTGAAAGGCAGGTTCTGCTGTAAAGTATGGATACTTAAGTCTGCTACAAAATACTTGTATTCTGTACTGGTGCTGCCTCCTAGACAGCAACACTCCTCTTATGAACATGCTTTGATGCTTCCTAATAAGTAAACATACATTCTGAGGGGGCAATTTATCTGGATGAACCTTAAGGATTCTCTATGTTGCTTCTTCCTGCACCTTCCACTCCCCTTCGACCCTGCCTCTGCCCTCCTACATATTTTGTTAATTTCTTTATTCCTTTAATTTATTCTATTTACCATTTCCTTTATTTCTTGTGGCTTGCAGTCCACCAAAGGAGAGTGTTAGGAGACCAGTGAGAAACTGAAGATCAGATGAAACAGTGAGAGTCCTGGGGAAGGAGTTAGAAGCCCTGGGTTTAAGATCTGATTTTGCCATCACAGGTTTATGACTAAGCCCATCTCTTAATCTCTCTCTCTCTCTCTCTCTCTCTCTCTCTCTCTCTCTCTCTCTCTCTCTCTCTCTCTCTCTCTCTCTCTCTCTCTGTCTCCCCTCCCTCTCTGAGTTAATGTTGATACCTCTAAAATTCAGTCATGTGGATTAATGTTTACTTTTCAGCTCATATCTTGCAATTGGGTGAAGAATTTGAAATTGTGGTAAGTGTGGTAAATTGGCATGCCCTGTTTAGAAAGAAACATAATCAAATGTAGTCATATACAGTCAGATATTATCCTATATTTTGACCTGGCAAATAAATTCACATGAATGTTATACAGAATGCAAAATATGTATGTACAAAACATTTATTACAACTTTTAAGTGTGTGTTAATAAGATAGTCCAAAACAAAGTAAAATAAATAAAATAATCCATATCATAACAAATCCAAAACAAAACTTAAAACAGTTCTAATATTTAACCTTAGTGCACTCATAACAAAACTTGTTACCTTTCCTATTAGGTCAGCTCTCAGATTTGAAATTAGAATGAAATTATTATGCATAGATTTATGTACATTTGGATTATAAATAAATATGAAACTATAATTTCAAAAAGGATAAAATAAAAATTAAAAGTGACTTCCATTTAACTGGCAACAAGATACAAAAGTCTATTCTGAAATAATCTAGACCTTTTTGCTACCTAGTGTTCTTCCAATTATATTATTCACATGCCTAAAAACAAACCCACCACAGACTTTATAGGGAGCGTTTGTAGCCTCCTGTATGATTCTGATAAGAGCTAAACTCTTTCTTTGTTAGTGTGGTAGTTGTTCGTTATGAGCTAAGTTCCCCATATGTATCCCAGACTGGTCTTGAACTTGTGGTCTTCCTTGCTCATGCTCTTGGGTATTGAAATTCCAAGCCTATGCCCACACACCTGACTCAAATTCTGCTTCTGTGGGAAGGTTTGCATGGTCTTTATTAGGAAATCACTTGAATTCTTTTTTTTTTGTTAGTCTTGGGACTTGAACTCAGGGCCTGAGCACTATCCTTGCGCTTTCCTAAGGCTAGCACTCTACAACTTATGGTACAGCCCCACTTCTGGCCTTTTCTATGTACGTGGTACCAAGGAATCGATCCCCCATCTAGGCAAGCACTCTACCACTAGGTCAAACTCCCAGCCCATCACTTGCATTCTTAATTCTCTCTAGCAATTTAAAATGGATTTTTTCATTGTTTTGATATGGATAATGTTTTGGCGGCACTGTTGGGTTGTTGAACAGTGATGACAAAATTTTAAATCACGGTTAGTAATAAGAGTCATGATGAGAGATGCGCTATGCTCAGCATTCACTGTGAACCAGGCATATATCTACCACTTTGCATTCATATCTCCTGTGGAATAATTTAGGTCCTTATTCTTCCAGATAAAAAAAGGTTCAAGGACCACATAGGCTCAGTGTTCTGCACACATAGCAAGTCAGTGAGAGTAATGAAATACATCTAGGTACTTATTCTTTTGTTTCATTTTGTTTTAGGTCGGCTTGTGGTCTACTTGTCACCAGGCTTCATTACAAACTGTACAGATATACTGAGCTGATCAGCATTGATCATTTGACAAACAAAGACTAAGGATTCCAAAAATTTTATTTTTATTCTGGGGTTTAAACCTAGGAACTCACTTTTGCTAGCCAAGCAGTCTACCACTGGGCTACATCCCTAACACCAAAATAAGTTTCTTATAAGTTATTTATATGAAGATTATAGTAAAACAGTGATTTTTCCAAATCTTTTCCTTTCCGTACAATATCAGTCTCTCTAATAGATGAGAACATTTCCATTGTGTATATGTACCACAGTTTCTTGACCCACTTGTCCAGTGAAGAGCATCTGGGTGAACAGAGTTGCAATGAACATAGTTATGTTAGTGGATTTACTGTAACCTTGTTTGTGTTCTGTCAGATAAATGCCCAGGAGTGGGATTATTGGGTCACTGGTAGTTCTATATTTTAGTTTTTTGAGGAGCCTCCCTACTGCTTTTTGGAATGGTTGAACCAATTTACATTCCCAGTAAGAGTATAGTAGAGTTCCCTTTTTATAGCATCCTCACCCTCATCTATTATTGTTAGTTTTATTGATAATGGCCATCCGACCTGGGTGAGGTAGAATCTCAGTATTGATTTTATTTAAATTTCTTTTATGGATAGATTTGGTGAGCATTTCTTCATGTATCTATTGGCCATTCTATGATCTTAAATAGTTTTACAAAGGAGTTACCATTCAGTAAGTCAGTTTGTAAGTATATACATTTTGATCAATGTCACCCCTTTGATCATTCTCCCCCATCCCTTCCAACCCCACCTTTTTCCTCAAATTTCTTAGCTTTATAGGTATGAATTAAACATTGTGGTTGCAAAAGTTAGCACCACATCAGAATTTGTCTTCTAATTTTCAGGATGTGTAGAAATTTTATCTTACACATTCTGATATGTTATGTAAGCATAATTTTATTCTCTTCTATGAGATGTTTTTACTTTTTATGCCCTTAATAGGCTCTCCACAGTGAGAGGCTGGTTGGGACAGTTTAGTGTGTTGTGAGAGACATTTCAGATGAAATTATTCATGGCTTAGGAAAAATTAGAATTTGCTCAGATGATAAAGAGATCTCATCAGCTGTGAGGGAATGGCTCATAGCTTCTTGCTTAATGAGATACAATGCTTTGACTTTGGTTGTCTGAAATTTTTTCTAAAGAACACGTGGTGAAGCCTTTCTCTTGATCATTTTTGCATTGTACCTAGATGTGTTTGCAGAAAATAACAGTTCACTGATGCCTATCTCCAGGCAGGGAGGCAGAAAGGCTGCTTGAGTTCATGACACAGGAATTGATTTTCTTTTGTAGAGTGAGTCTTGCTTGCGGTATTTTATCATCACATAGAAATATTAATTGCTATCTTACTATATGGTACTTGTGCTTCTGCAATAATTACAAAGGTTTAGTTCTTTATCAAACTGCATCTTCTCTTTCTGGCTCATTAATAACACAGAGACTTTGTAGAAACTTTTTAATGGACTTACATTTTAGAGACTTCCAAAATAACACTCATTTAAATAAGTTCATTATCAGTCCCCTGAAGGCGTAGCCTTTTTGTCATGAGCTTTGAGTAGAGCTTGATTATGAGAAGCATTGCTTCTCATTGATATGCTGTGACAAAACTGGCTTCCAGGCCTCACTGGCTGCTGCCCGACAGCTGGCTTGCATTAGTATTCATGCTCTGCTTCCACAGCAGGAGAAAACTGGAAGCTCACCGGAGAGTTCAGGTAATTACAGATGAAGTATCGATCCAAGTATCAAAATCTGTACCTGCACATTCATTCCACATTAGCAGAATCATCACCAGGAACCTCTCTGACACCTCGAGAAATCTGTTCATAAATTTAGCAAGAAAGAATTATTTTTATTCAAGGATGTTTTGATAAAGTCGGAGAGTTTGTGGTTTTTGCATACAACTGTCGCCTTAGTAAAATATTTGCCTCAATCACAACGATGAAATGAACCAACATTTTTTGGCTTAAAACAACAATAGCTGACGACTGTCTCTGTAACCCATCTATACATCACCCTGACAACAAAATACAATAATAATAATTTTAAAAATATACATCAAGAAATAAAAGCTTTGGGGGAGGGGAAGTGAAGAAACTACGTTTGATACTGGAGCTTTTTTTCTCTATGGAAAAGCCAGCTTTTGTCTGGTGTGTGATGGGGCCAGGAAATTAGGACAGACCTTGATGCAGAGCAGAGCCGTGGACATTCCAGTCTGCTCAGCTCATGCTCCCATGATAGCTCCATGTGTGGCTCCAGAGAAATTCCAGTTCCAGATTATCTGCCACCGGCCTTGCTGTCCCCTAGAAGGTGGGACAGAGAACTGTTTGTGTTTTCTTTTGTCTCCTTTCTCCTTTATGGGCAGAGACAAAAGTAGGCCCACTTAGCTAGGGTGTGATGGGTAGGATTTATTAAGCAAAAGTGTGGTGATATAAATAATCTCAGAATGACTATTCCAAAGCAATGTAGATGGTGTGTGTGTGTGTGTCTGTGTGTGTGTGTGTGTGTGTGTATGTGCTCTCAAGGGACTTAAGTTTCCATTAGGAACTTAGCAATGGAAAGGATAAAATAACTTTCTTCAGCCAAAATGAATCAATATCAATAGAGGTTAACTGGAGGGAGAGCGCATCTGAACCATCCTGTGACGGGAAGAGCTGGCTTGCTCTGCTAGGGGGCTATGCATAAATGTGTGTGTATTCACATGCACATGGTTGTCAAACCCCTCTGCCCTTTGGTTTGTGCACTTTGACTTATACTTTATTGAAGTGTAACTTCAATAAAAATGAACTTAGGAGTGGATTCTAATAACCCTATAGTCCATTCATGTTGCATGGTAGAAACAGGGCAGGCACATTTGAGAGCTAACAGCTTCAAGGGCACGTCCTTCATTCATGCCTCTTTCAAAGAACTTCTGATTGTTGCTATGGGAGCTGACCCTCATTCATTTGTTCATCCTGCCTTTCAGTATCTGTTGCACACCTCTCCTATGAAAATGGTTATCCTCAGCACCTTAGATAAAGCATCCAGACATTGTGAGCCTCAGCCTTCTAGACTATCTTTTCTCTGGTCCCGTCAATCACAGAGGGATTGAATTCAACACAGCCGGCTGTTGTTATGCATCTAGGTAGAATATATAATGGTGGGGGCAGCAGAGAAGGTGTGGCTCCTGCCTTCAACGATCTTACAAAATACCAGAGAAGTTAATGTTTATCTGAAAGTACTTAGGAAATGAAACTGTGAGATAGATGTTGCTTTAAGGAGACTACACTCGATGGCTAGATTGCCTGTATGACACCTTACTGTAAAGACACGTTATTTTCATGAGGACAGTACACCCTGTCTCTTCTACCCCTTCCCATTGTTTTCTCCACTATGTATCCAAAATGGTGGATGAATGAGGCTGAGAATGAAGGATGACAGTGAAGAATTGTTTCAGTTCATTCTGTGTATCTTGAGGGCCCCAATTAGTGGGTGAGTTCCTGTGAAATCGTATCCTTAACCCTGGGCAATGGAGCCTGACCACCAGCCCCTGACACTATCGCGCCTTACAGGAGTGACATGATTACCCCGGCCCTGGTCCTGCTCCCACAGTCCCATTTCACCCTCTGTGCGCCAATATTCTTCTCTGAAAACTGCAGGATCAGTAGGTGCTACACACCAAAAATATAGTTCTGTTTTAGGTACTTATTCGGACTAGACTGGTTTTAATCCATTTAGTGGACTTATTCTATCCTGGCTTCCCACAGAAAATAGACTGATCAAAGTTCCCAGATATTTTTCCCCCTCTGGGCATTAGCATTTCAAACAAGGACAAAGATAGGGTAAAAGTTCCTTCCTTCCCTTCTCTCAGGACTGTCTACTTTTCCCATTTCTGTCCCAAGCAGGGCTGCCCCTGGGCTTACTATGGCAGCATCATTTAAATAAAATGACCTTTCTCAACTCGACTCAAATCCACCAGCCCAACTTCCTTGCGGACCCTCTCCAGTGGAAAATCTATACATGAAACCCCTTTGAACCTGTACTTTAATGCATATATTTCAAGGCTGCTTAGAGAATAGGAAGGCCCTGAGCCTGGTTCATGCACCATGGGAAGTGTTCAGTATCTAGAAGTTACTATTAGTATCACCCAGGATAATTCAGTAGTAAAGTATGAAAAGTCATGTATGCCAACCTTCTCTAAGTCTCTGCAAGTAGGGATCCTATTCCATCTCATCTGTCATGTTTGCTACCAGCCAGTGATACAGTACATAGTTCACAACAACTTGAGGAATATAATGAATAATAACCTTTGTTATTTTGTATTAATTTTGTTCGAAATTTTGATGGAGTCAAAACTCATATTGTCCAAAACCATGAATTGGAAATAATTAATGAATTGTTTCTACAGTGAGGTAGATATGACGTGCATCCTGGACCCACTACATAAGGTTGGTCTATTTTCCAGGCAGTAGCCTCTATTGAGTTGTCAGTATCTCCTTGGTGAGTGTGAGCACTTCTCCAGAACAAAACTTTGATTAGGAAGTAGAGAGGAAATGATAAAATAGCATACAGAGTGTCTTAGTAGAATGCATGGTGTATGGTGTTTAGCATTAGCAGAAAATTACATTTGGCACCAGCTGTTCAATGTGTATGTGAGGAAGTAGTAACTAGATTTAAGAGATCTGTGTATGCGCGTGTGTACAATACTGATATCTGAAGTACAAAACAAGTAGATCCTTTGACTCCATTTCTAAGCACAGGCCCTTTGGCCTTCACCTTAGTTTTCTTTTGGTTGAAGCTGTAAAGAAATTGATAAACTGGACTTCGTTAGTCAGAAAATGAGTATATGAAAAGTCAGAATTTATCAAGCCAAAATTATGGTCCTGGAATTGTAGCTCAAGTGATAGAGCATCTGCCTAGCAATCACAAAGCTCTGCCACAAAATAAAAATTAAGACAAAAATTTGAAATGAACAAGATAAATTCAAGCTTAAAAAGAAAATGACTAAATACTATGGGACACAACTGAATATGGTCCTGATGACCTAACGTTCAAGAAGAATGTGTGTGTATGTGCGTGCGTGCGTGCGTGTGTGTGTGTGTGTGTGCGTGTGTGTGTGTGTGTGTATTTGGCTGGAAGAGTGAAGCAGGTTAACATTAGTCAAAGAAATTATTTCCTGCATCTATTTCCTTTTATGTAGTGCTAACAATGATAGACAACATTCTGGCACTGATAATTGGTATAATCCAATTCAGGTCTCTATTGTATTCTCCTTCTTCCTTCTTTTCTTCCTTCCTTCCTTTCTCCCTTCATCTCTCTGTCTCTCTCTCTTTTTTTGCCAGTCCTGGGCTTGAGCTAAGGGCCTGAGCACTATCCTTGGACTTTCTCAAGGCTAGAGCTCTACTACTTCCAGCCTTTTTCTATGTATGTGGTACTGAGGAATTGAACCTGGGTTTTCAGGCATGCTAGGCAAGCACTCTATCACTAGGCCAAACTCCTGGCCTCTGTCTCTGTCTCTCTTTCTGTCTTTCTGCCTCTGTCTCTATCTCTGTCCCTGTCTCTCTGTCTCTGTCTCTCTGTGTCTCTGTCTCTGTGTCTTTCTCTCTTTCTTCCTCTTCCTCTTTCTCTTTCTCTGTCTCTGTCTCTCTGTCTCTCTCTCTCTCTCTCTCCCACTGTCTCTCTGTCTCTCTCCTTTCATTCTTTTCTTTTGGTAGTGCTGGTGATTTTACTCAAGATTCTGCATGATTTAGGCATTATACCACTGAGCTGTATCCCCAACACCTTTTTTTCTCATAAAGGTCACATTGTACTCACTGTGTAGTCCAGGCTGGCCTCCAATTCATGATCCTCCTACCTTAGCTTCCCATGTACTGGAATTGTAGGTGGGTACTACCACATAGATTAAAAAAAAACCCACAGTTCTAGAGATTATTCATCACATGTTAGATTGTTGTTTAGGCATGTTCTTGTTTAGAAAATTTTTGCCAGTCCTGCCAGGGCCTGAGCACTGTCCTTGGGCTTTCTCAAGGCTAGAGCTCTACCACTTGAGCCAGAGCACCACTTCAAGCTTTTTCTATGTATGTGGTACTGAGGCATTGAACCACATTACCACTAGGCCAAACTCCTAGCCCCTTGTGTAGAATTATTTTTTGTGCCAGTCCTGGGGCCTGAGCTCAGGGCCTGGGCATTGTCCTTGAGCTTTCTCAAGGCTAGAGCTCTACCACTTGAACCACAGCACCACTTTTGCCTTTTTCTTATGTGGTACCAAGGAATTGAACCCAGATCTTCGTGCATGCTAGGCAAGCACTCTACCACTTGACCAAACTCACAGCCCCTGTTTAGAAATTTTTAAAGATAGTTTTTGATTCCCCAAACTATCATGGATTATGATGATCATTTTAATCAAGATATTGTATTTATTCAGTAAGTAGCTGTTTGTGGTATGAAATCTGCCTTTAAAATATTTGAGGAAATATGACACAAAAATTACACCTGATTTCTGTTTCTAGGTATTACATTAGAAATGACAGTTCTTGGGCTGGGAGATTGGCCTGGTGGCAGAGTGCTTGCCTAGCATGCACAAAGACCCGGGTTCAATTCCTCGGCACCACATACATAGAAAAAAGCCGGAAGTGGTGCTGAGGCTCATGTGGTAGAGCTCTAGCCTTGAGAAAGTCCAAGGACAGTGCTCAGGCCCTGACCTCAAGCCCAGGACTGGCAAAAAAAAAAAAAAAGAAAGAAAGAAATGACAGTTCTTTTTTTAAGCTTCCTTTTTCATATATTTGGATTATTGTTTTACAAATTCTCACACTGAATATTGAAAACTGAGCATGGTTAGCATTTGCATGAAATGCCTCCTACACAGGAGGCTAAGTCAACAGAATCCCAAGTTTAAGGCCAGACTTAGCTATGTAGCACTCCACTTCACACAAACAAACAAAAGTAGGTGCCAGTGGCTCATGCTGATAATCCTAGTTACACAGGAAGCTGAGATCTGAAGACTGCCGTTTAAAGCTAGCTCTAGCAGGAAAAGTCCATGAGACGGTTATATCCAATTAATGACCTGCAAAATCTAGAACAAGAGCTGTGGTTAAAGTGGTAGAGTGCTGGTCTTGAGCAAAAAGATAGTTCCCAGTCCCTAAATTTAAGCTGTAGCACATGCATGCACACACACACACACACACACACACGCATACACACACACACGCATACACACACACACACACTGATAAGTGTAAAGAATGGATTCCCTCTTATAATAAAGTACTATTGAGAGAAAATGCACTAATTTTATGGCATCTAAAATCTTTTTACCTGCTAAGTGAAACAGTACTTTTATTAAGACTTCTCCAGTGAATGCATTCAATCCTACATTTTCTAGTTCAAACATTCAACCACAAACGAGGGACTTCAGTTAGTAATTTCCATGTGGTTATTTTGAGGCCATTTCACTGTTGTTCTGCAGTGTATTTGGGAAATTCTTGCTTCCACACTGTGTTCCCATAGCATTTTCCCAAATTATATTCTACTCATTTAGTTTCCTTCAATCTTGAAAAATGCAAGGCATCTTGTCAGTTACCAAGTTGAGAGGAAAGATGCTCATCATACTGGTTCTCCAAATTTATCTTTTGATTCTGTGGGTTGGAGGAGGCCTGAGAACTAGTATTCCCATAAGCACAAAAGTCTTGGTGATGGGACTCAAGACTTCACTTGGAGAAACTGCTGTGTTCTAGTGTGGTGTTCAGAAAATGCTCACCACATGCATTCATTTCCATGGCTTCTACTGTAAATTGCTAATAAGATTAGTGGCTTAAAACAGCCAAATTTTGAGGGAGAGATTGTGTACTAGTGTTAGGGCTTAAAATCCAGGCCAATCACTCTACCTTGGCTTTTTCACTCCAGGCTGCTGCTGTACTAATTGAGCCACACATTAAAATTTTTAACTTCTTGTTAGTTAATCGGGGATAAAACCCTCTCAGATTTATTTGCCTGAGCTGGCTTTGAATCACTAGCCTCACATCCCAATCTCTTTAGTACTTAGAATCAGAGATGTGAGCCCCTGGCATACTGAAAAATTTGTTTTCTTCTGTTCTGGAAGTATGATTTCAGTTTCTGTGGCATAAAGCCAAGAAATGCCAGGACTATCTCCTCAGGAGCTTACGAGGGAGTATTGATTTCCTTGTCTTTTTTACTCCTACTGGTAGTCTCTATTCCTTAGCTTGTGGCCCTGCTTCAATCTTCCATCTACTGACACATCTTCAAAGTGTATCAGTACAAGGAGAGGGCATCAATGTTCAACAAGAAATGTATTCATTACCCTACTTATGTAACTATAACTCCTCTGTGCATCACCTTTACAAAAACACTACAATAAAATAAAGTTTAAAACCATATCAGTATGGGAGCACAGCCTTGTGGTAAGAGTACACAAAGCCCTGGGTTTGATTCCTCAGTATCACACACTAAGAAAAAGCTGGAAGTGGTGCTGTGGCTCAAGTGGAAGAGCACTAGCCTTGAGCAAGACATGTCCACTCACAGTGCCCAGGCCATGAGTTCAAGCTCCAGGACTGGCAAAAAAAAAAGAACATCAGTCCAACCTCTGCTTCTACTATTCTATCACCTTTATTTTTGTAGTCAAATTGTTTCTTCTTATGAGTTCGTTTCTTTATCTGAAGGTCCTGCAAAAGTCTACAAAATTATTTTCTCTATATGCTAACATTCTCACATTCTAAAGTTACAACATGAATACCTTTGAGAGCTGTTCCATTCTCTCATACTCATCTCTCCTGAATTCGCAGAAACCCTTCACTAGAACATGCAGAAGGAAGTACTACTCCATTTTTTTCTATAAAGCTGGAAAGCATTTGCAGGTATTAACATACATGCATTTACAATAAATAGTCATGTTACTATATTACTTTGAAACCCCACAGAAAAAGGTCTGTTCCGTTTAATTCGAGTTTGATTTTACTGAAAACAGGTATAACATAAAAGATTTTTAATTAAAAATTCACATATTTCTGATGCTTAATTAATTTATGGGCCAATAGCAAATATGACTTGCTCACAGTATATGAGGTACCTGGTAGCACATGCTAAGTTCTTTTTTTTTTTTTTGCACATGCTAAGTTCTAATATGGTGGTACAAACAGGCCTGTGGAATCATAGATGGAGAGTGAGTGTGAGACAAGTCGCTTTGAGATGTGTGAGGTGCAGATGTGGCATTGAGGATGCACAACGAAGGTTACTCCAGCTTATGAGGATGGTCAAAAGAAGAAGAAAAAAGAATGATAGAAAATGTTAAGACTGGAACTTGGGGAAGCTTGGAGAGAAGGCTGTAAGGATGATGATGATGATGGTGATGATGATGATGATGAAAAGCAAGTAGGATGTAGGTTAGAGTCTTTGGTTGTCATGTCAAAGCTTTAGCTGAAACCTACTAGGACACAAATAAAGAAGTAGCAGCCAACAAAGCCATAGCTGGGCAAAGGCCAATGGCAGCATTATGAAAAGTAAACTAGAAGTCATAAGTGCCAGAGGCAGGGAGACCTGTGTAAAGGGGCAAAGGAACCATGCTGTCTGTGGCCTCAGTCCAAAATGCAGGGGAAAGCTGGGTGATGCACAGCGGGATATTGAGTACACCCAAGCAAAGTTGGCCTTGGGCAAAAACCCATAGTGAAACGAGTAAATCATTTCCTTCTTCCTACTCAGGAAGTTGAGATCTAAGGATCACAGGTCAAAGTCAGCCAGTCAGGAAGCTCCCAGAGTTCTTACCTCATGAATTACCAAAGAGCCAGAAGCACAGCTGTGGTTCAAGGGTCCCCTGTAGGGGTGTAGTTAAGAGATAGCTCTGACTTCTAACTCCCACCACACGCATGCGAGTGCGCGCGCACACACACACACATAAAGAAGGTTCTCATTGTATTACAAGTACCTCTAAGCTGGGCATCAGTGACCCATACCTGTAATTCTAACTACTTGGGAGGCTGAGATCTAAGGATTCGAAGAGAGCCCAGGCAGGAAAGTCTGTGAGATTCTCATTTCCAATAAAACACTCAGAAAGGGCCAGAATTTCCAATAAACTACTCAGAAAAGGCCAGACATGGTAGACATGGAACTGTGGCTTAAGTGGTAGAGCACTAGTCTTGTGTACAAAAAGCTCGAGGACAAGCTAGGCATGGTGGCTCACTCCTGTAATCCTAGATACTCAGGAGACTGAGATCTGAGGATCAAGATTCAAAGCCAGCCCAGGTACTAAAGAGATTGTGAGACTATTGTCTCCAATTAACCACTAGAAAATGGGAAGTGGGCTGATACTCAAGGGGTAGGGAGGTAGCCTTGAGCTGAAGAGCTCAGGGACAGTGCCTTTGCCCAGAATTCAAGCCCATGACCAGAAAAAAAAGAGAGAGAAGAAAGAAAGAAAGAAAGAAAGAAAGAAAGAAAGAAAGAAAGAAAGAAAGAAGAGAAAAACAACCTCTAAAAAATGTTCAAAAACTACTTACTGTCTTGAGTATGTAGTTCAATGTACTGGTAGCCTGCCTCACATGTACAAGGCCTTGTGTTGCATTCCTAACACTAAATAAACAAACAAATAAACAACAAGTCTTCTCTTTGACCTCCAGAAGAAAAACTACTGGTAGGAAATGTGGCTGTTTATTTTTCTTTTCCTTTCTTTTTTAAGGTTTTCTCTACAGGGCTAAAAAGTCCATTTTTTATTCAGTACTTGTCCACATTGCAGTGATGATAGGGAGCATCCATAGCTGTTATGGACAGGATTTGTCTTCTTAACCCAGGTCCTTGTGCATGCTAGGCAAGTATTGTCTCACTGAGGTAGCTATCTAGCCATTCCCTTTGCTTTTCTAAAATTCAAAATGGAAGGAATTTGAAAGCATATTTCAGTTCTATAGTGTTTGGAGGCGGGCACGCAGCTAGCTTGAGGGAAGGAAGGAGGGAGAAGGGCATTCAATCATGACAGGCAGTCCTCCTCTGCTCACTGCCTTGAGCTGTGCCTGCTGAAGCCTGCAGTGTGATATTGCATTGATCTTCTCCTTGAACCACTGACATTTGTGTTGTAACATCATTTTCAGAAAAAGAAAACAGTGTCAGGGAGGTTAAGTAACTTCAAGTGGCAGAGTTGGCATTGGGCCCCAGGCCATGTGAGTCTTCGCCCACATTCATCATTGTTAAATGGCCTCTCAGTAAGAAGGCTGTCCAGCTTCCCCTCCTTCCTATAAGTCAAATCCTAATATACCAATCCAGTCCATTATACTATGTAGGCCTTAATGTAGGATGGGAAGATGAATCCGAAATGATGATTTTAAAAAAATATTTTTAACTTGAAGTTTTTCATGTCTACTAAAATTATGGTAGCATAGAGTTTCCGGAAATCCTATTTATATATTTGAGAACCAAGGAAAATGTGTGTTTTACTGTACTAGAAGGGAGAACATTTCTATTCATAATGCTCTGCCATCCCTCCTCCTCGGAGCCTATCAGTTTTGCCAATGGTAGGGTCGGCATGGATGTTTCTGGCTCTCACAACTTGGCTAACTTCTGTTGATTAAAAATGTTTTTGTATCCCCCTTTCCCTTCCCACCCACCTCCTTCTGGGTGCCAAGCACTTGTGCTGCCCTCATCAGGCCTGTGTCTGCAAAGTGGAGTTGGAAGAGCTCCGTTACTTTGCTTCTCACATGATTCCCTATGTGTTTCCCACATGCACAGAAAGCATCCCAAATAACAGTGCTTTGCCTGTGGTTATTCAGTCATTTGAGGGATTCATGCTGACGTTCAGGAAGTAGATAGCAAAAGCAAAAGACATATCAGTGAGTGCCTCTGAAAGAGACTGTGTACCCTGAGTTTTCATTTGCTTTTCTGCATGCATCAGAGTTGGTATCAGAGTTGAGATAAGGAGCGGAGGACCTGAGGCATACATGGTAGACTGTGTCACTATGTCTCTGGTTGGTCCCTTCTCCTGAAACCGTTGACAGAGCTTTAGTTAATGAACAGTCTTTACTCTTGCTCTAAACACTGAGTGGGTTGTCTATACACAGTCAGACAGTTTCTGATTGTACCTACATCATCTGACTTCCGGTACATTGTGAATGAGAGCTTACCAGATATCTGTCAAGTCTGTGGTGATGGCAGCTACTTGGTGAATAAGAGTAGTTTCATTATCGAAACTATTTTATAGGATTCCTTAAAAAATTTAAATTATCTTTAAATAGTTGTACAAAGGAGCTTCCACTTAGCAAAGAATTTTATTAATGCTATGTACCTTGATCAATGTTACTCCTTCACCATTCTCACCCACCTCTCTCCTGCCCACGTTTTCTCTCACTCCCTCTTCTTAATTCTGTATGTATATCCTGCAAAATTATTGAAGACATTTTCCACCTCTTCTCTATATCATTTGTTCACCTCTTTCCCTTTGATCCCATCCTTCCCTTTTCAAAACACTCAATCTCCTCTGTAGTCTTTGAGGCATTTAAACATTATTTCTATGAAATTAAGGCAAATATTTCTTAGGTGACTTTATTCCAACTTAAACATGTCTAGGATCTGTCCTTCTTCTACATATACCTCTTTTGAAAGAATGGCTAATATCCCAGTTATCAGACAGTTCAGGATATCAGACTTGCCTACCATACTGATGGACAAATTTGTAAATGGTAAAGCATCTCTGTATGGGATGTTGTTCTTTAGAAATCTTTTCATAGAGCACCTCTCTCTCTCTCTCTCTCTCTCTCTCTCTCTCTCTCTCTCTCTCTCTCTCTCTGTCTGTCTCTGTCTCTGTCTCTGTCTCTCTCTCTCTCTCTCTCTCTCTCTCTCTCTCTGTGTGTGTGTGTGTGTGGTGTGTGTGTGTGTTTGTGTGTGGTATGTCTTTTCACAACTGTCTTCATCTAATTAGAGCATGTATAAAAACTATTTGCTTTCTTTTTTTTAAGTTTGTGATGATTGTGAATTACAATCACAGGCTGTGATGACTTGAATCTAGTAAGAGGATTCAATCCTAGGAAACTGGTCATTAGAGCCCCCAGTGCCTCTGTGGCCAGAAGTTTCATTAATTTAATTATTCTCATTCACTCTGCTAGTTGACCTCTGGATTTTTGTCCCTGTTCAGGTCGATAATCAAAACATAGCCTCTAAAAATGGAATAGCATATAATGATAGGAACAAATTCATGAGGGGTAAATTTGATTTCATAAGCTGAATGTTCATTCAGTTGCTAATTTATTGCTCAATTATAGGAATGAAGCCATATAGTGATTATCTGAGCTTCACTCCTTTGTCTTCAATGTGGAAAGTCAGTATATTTAATGAGCCACATATTTCATTTGTGGTGTCCAAGTCTTAAGTAGGTATGTACCTGCTAAATAAATTATTTGGGTATTAAACTGGGAAAAATATAACTTACTAGTTTTTTCCTAAGAATTTCTCTATTAGGTGTATTTCAAATTTAATGACATGTAAGCATTTCTAAGTGGAAAAAATAATGGGCAGCATCAAAATCAAACCAAGTTATCATTGTACAGGCAATACCCTGGGCCATTAGTCTTTTTCCTCCTCTGCCCACACTGGAGACATCCTCTCTTACACCACTGTGAAGGAATTTCATCTTCTCCTGAAATCATGATCTCTTGACTCATGAGCAGATAAGAGCCACACAGGCACCTTTTGGCAATTTGCTTCCTTGTAAAATACATGAAGAGATCATGTTGCAAACAGAGCTAGGACATATTTCCTTCTGTGGCCATGCTATTTTTGTGACACAATCAGCTGAATTCATGTTGTATATTCAGAGAGAGTGACTAAGAAGCCCCTCAGTCTGGCTTTTCTAACAGATGCTGTGTAATGGCATCATCAGGCCATTTAGAAGTGAGAGAAATGTGAAGGAAAATTTTTCCTCCACTAAAAAAATATTTTTAGATAGCTGTACAAAAAGGTTGCAATTTAACATGTGCATTCATGTGTTCAATGCATCTTAGTGAGTGCCATCCTTTCATCATTCTTTCTCTCACCTATCCCAACCTATCCTCTCATGTTTCCTTGTTTACATTTTTTACATATATGCAATGAATATTGTGACTGTATTTCCCAACCCCTCCCATCTCCATTTGTCCACTAGCTGCCATGAATCTCCCCCCTCACCCAGACAATATGTGCCTCAGCTTCCTAGTGTTCATTTCTTAAAATTATCTATTAACCGTGCAAAGGGGTTACGCCATGGAAACCGACCCTATCACATACCATATGTTAGTCCGAGTAGTTATGGGTTAACGCATATGATCCCATATATTTTTCATATATACGTATGTCTTAGACCTAACTTAAAGGAAAGAGATTCAGCCCAAGGCTGCACCCCAAGTTTCTCCCAGTAGCTACCATTTCCAGTGTTTGCCCCACTTTTGTGATGGGTAATATTTTCCAGCTGGAATGGCTTTGGCACAGATAATGACCATCTTGGAAATCATAGAACAAGAATATTCCTATACAGGTGCCTATATTTCCCTCTTGCAACACAGAAGGATTAGAGTTCTCCTTGGAAAGACTTGAAATGTTTGTTTGAAAATGATGTGGTCTCAGTATACTTTTTGGTGTGCTACATGTGTCGAACTCTCTTAGATATTTATGAGTCATTATTTCCAATTAGCTTGTGCCTCTTTAGCTTGTCAATTCCATATGACTGGTTTGGAATCTTTATTACTATTACTTAGTTCCCCTAGTTTGTATCACTACTCCAGGACATGTCTGCTGCAGGCTACTGCAACAGAAATGCAGTGTCTGAAGTCAGCACCACTAACAATGGTGACAGTAGATTCCTGCCAAAGCTAATAATGAATTGGAACTTTCAAATCCATGCTTTTGAAATATGCCCTGGAACATGGAAAATATTTTCCTTTGAATATTAGTTAGAAATCATCTGCTGCAAAGAGGCTTGTCAGATGAACTTTCATGGAGGGAGATGGAATATTGTGGGGGGGAAGATATTAGGATGCATTGGTTCTGATGCTGTGGAAATCCACTTGATTGCCTTCCTAATAAAATTTAAAGATGAAACTTTTGATTTTAAATTACTAAACACTCCAACTCACAAACTCGGAGTCTTCATGCATCTCAGGAATCCAAAGACAGTGCCTAGGGAAAAAAAATGTAAGTCAATGTTGGCACACCACGTATGCAATGTTGCATTAGATGATTTAGAATTAGATTTTAGATTCTGAGTATGGTATGGCTAAAGGCAAAGCCCCGGGAACTGTCATAAAATCTGTGAGCTGACTCTATGTTTTTTTGATTATTGGTTCAAGGGATTTTGGGTAGAGTTATAATTTATGTTATGATCGTTTCATTCCTGTTACTGGAAGATAAATAGTGTTCCCGATGACTGTCTTATCCTTTAATGGGATAATTTGCTTTGAAATGTCCTTACTGATCATTTATAGGCCAGGGAGTTGTATTTAACTAAAGACTCTTCTTCGTATTCAGGACATGGAAAGACTTGAAGATTTCTCATCCTACATTACTTATCACTGGCTGCTAGACTATCTATATAATCTTCAGTAAGTAAAAGCAATATGCATTCAGGCCTCCATCTTTGTTTGTGGTTTTCTTGTTGAGTTTAAGTCTCTTTGAGACTCACAAACCTTTCCTCTTAAGTGGATTCTAAAAGAAAAGAAAAAAAATTCTTCCTGATGGAGGGTGCCATTTAATTCCAAACTAAACACTGATCTACAGATAAGTTACAAACATTCCTCACATAAACTAAATGTATTGATATTTAGAAGATGCATAAGCCTTTCTCAAAAGCAAGACTGTTCTATTAAACAAACAAGCTCTTTGAGACTCTTGGTTTCTAACTTCACTAATCCATGTAGGATGTGGTATTATATAATATATAATTAAGAGAGTAAGCCAAGATAGTTAGCAGGACTTGAATCTTGGTTCTGCTGTTTATTAGATTTGTGACAAGTTACAAATTATTAACTTCTCTGTGCCTCAGTTTCCTTGCCTGTGAAACTAGATTGGATCCAATTCAGACCTTTGATGTAAAGATTAAATGCCTAACCTATAGTTTATAGTCCATTGAGTAATAATATAAACATTATAAATTGCTCTGTAGGTAGGTTTTCTCTTTTCAGTCCCTGAGGTATCCCAAGAAAGGAGATGTGAGCTGTTTCATATAGTAGAATTTTGATGCCTATTATTGCCTCAAAGGATGAAACATACCCAGATCAATTTTCTAAGATGCTCTTTAGCCTCTGTTCCACACTAGATTTCTGGCCCTCTACAGAGGAGAGAACTCTAGTGGGATACAGAGCCTCTCACAGCCACAAAGACCCCAGTGTTCAGTCCTGGGTTATATTCCTTGCCCTTCCCATTGAAGGCTCAGATGAGAGACGATTCAAGGATAATGGAGTAAAGTTCAAGATGCTTTGCCGAACCTGTGCTAATATTTATTCTCATTGATTTACTTATCATAAAACAAAACTCCTATGAGGCAAATAAGAACATAAGGCACAAAAAAATCAAGTAATTTACCCAAATACAGAAAATTTTGCCGTAGGATCATGGTTTAACTCAGGGCATTTGGTTCGAGATCCATACTTTAAGTAGCCCACCTTTGTTATAATAGTTATGTCAGTCTTGCCTTTAATCTGTCACTTCCTTTTCTTTGTTCATTTTACATTTCAAAGTTCAAATTATATATATATATATATATGTTCAAATAGTACCAAAAAAGCACAAAAATGAACAGTGTCATTCTTGGTGGTCCATGCCAATTCCTACTTCTGTTATTTGCTCTCGAAAGATATGTTCCTAGAGCATGTTTTATGCATAAACAGTCAATGTGTACATAATTTTAAATAATGGAATCATCCCAATAGGCATTGTTCAAATTATCTCTTTTTAAATTTTCTAGAGAAATTATGGTAAAAATGTATTAATAAAAGAAGACAAATACTAACTAACCCCCACCCATTATTTTCTATCTCTCCAGAATATCTTTATTTTTATAATAAAGGTGATGTATAAGGGGTATCAGTTATGTAAGTCAAGTAAATAGTACACTTCTGTTTGGGAAATGTCACCCCTTCCTTTGCTCTCTCCCAGTTTTCCCTTCCCATCCCACCCAAATGCTGTATAGTTCATTTTCAATATAGTTTCCAGTGAGTATGCTTGCTATACCCTTTTCCCCTCCATCTCTGTGCCTCTGTTTACATTCCCAAAGACATAGAAATGACCAAACAGAACAAAAAGGAAAGAAAACAAAAACAACAAAAAATTTAAAAATTAAAAACATACTAGGCACGGTGGCTCATGCCTGTAATCCTAGCTACTCAGAAGATTGAGATCTGAGGATCAAGGTTCAAAGCCAGCCCAGGCACAAAAGGACCTGAGACTCTTATCTTCAATTAACCTATAGAAAATGGGAAGTGGGTAGGGTAGGGTAAGGTGGTAGCCTTGAGCTGAAGAGCTCAGGGACAGTATCAAGCCCCATGACCCACAAAAAAAATTAAAAAACATCTTGTTTTCATTTCCTGAAGTTCATTTTGATACTTTAATGTCTTAGCTTTTTTTAACAGTATTTTTTACAGTGTTTTATGATGGTGGTTTTCTTTTCTTTTGGCTTCATCTTAGCTCTGAAAACCTGAATTATGACTTGATGATTACAATGTCTCTTATATCTGACAAAATGACTAGCAGAGAGTAAACACACAACACACAATTAACACAATGACCCAAATGGTAAAACAGAGATGAAGAAAGGAATGCCATTCTTTGTGCAATGAATATTCTATGGGAGAATAAAAATGGAGCCTGACTATTGCACTACAATACAAAGTGAAAGAAATTGATTATAATTTTTTACTAAATAGAAGGAGAAATTCAGATAGGATTGGAGAGTGGGCATACAAAGCAAAACCTCTCTGTGGTCAGTATAACAACAAAGGCACATGGATTCTTAAATGTAAACTGTAAATGAAAATTCTGTACATGTTCATATGGCTGGTTGAGAAATTTACACAGCAACCATTCCACAAGCATCTACTGAGCAACCTCTCTGTATGGAGCTCTGAGTTGTGCTCTAAGGACACTGGAATCAGATCACAATTCCTGCCCCAGAGTAATCTTTCACCTTTGCCCTCTCCCATACTCAAATATAAGAGATTTAAGTCAGTCAGCATGCCAGATTGATCAGATAGTGAAGTAGTGTTTTTATCTTGCTGTCAGTGTTCGCTTACCTCTCTAAACAAGATCCTTGCGCTCACTTACAACTTGCAATGTCTTATAGCTACGAAGCTTTGCCTTCCTCCCTTTCTTCTTTTTCATCAAGGACTGGATAGATAAAAATTTTATTTTGGGGGGATTATATTTTTGCCAGTCCTGGGGCTTGGATTCAGCACCTGAACACTATCCTTGGGCTTTCTCAAGGCTAGAATTCTACCACATTAGTCACAACATCACTCCTGGTTTTTTCTATGTATGTGGTACTGAGGACCCAAGTCTTCATGCATACTAGACAAACACTCTACCATTTCACCGAACTCTTGACTTTAGATAAATATTTTTACACTGTGTTTCTAACTCTGTAAGGAAACATAAATAAACATATGGTAAGAACAAATTTGTTCACAACATATTTTGACCCCCTATCTGCAACTTTTCAAAGTGTGCTCATAGAAATTTAAAGGGGAACCTTTAAATAGAATGACTTCTCCATGGGAAAACAATAGTATTGCTGGTCATATCTGTGGGAATGTATTTCCTCTAAAGATTTCACACAGTCTTTCACCATCACATTGTTTCTTTTCTGCTCCAATTTGGTCCTGAGTCTTGTTGGAAAGAAATGTTTAACCATGCCCTTGGGAAAAAAATTCATTTGTTACATGATGGAAAGAAAACATTTGAGCTAGAACCAATTTTATAAATGACCATCTTTCTCTTAAGAGGACGAGCTTTTGATGCAGGCATTGAAGTTTAATGTTTAAACATAGAGACTTGGTGATTAGAAATATCTTCTGGTTGTAATGTGGCAGAATGAAGAAATATGCTTTTTATGAGAGTACCTCAAAGGGCAGCCTATCTTGAGTGGTGGTCTGGGGCAAATGGGCTGCTTCTTATGCAGAATCTGTGTATAGGAGGGATGCAGGAGAGACTTGGGGGGAAAATGAAACAGGAGAAACCAAACCAAATCTAAGTATAGTTGTCATATAATGGTGAACATGCTAGAAAAAGGCTTAAATTTGCCACCATTGAGATCATTACAAGTTTAGATAAACTGAAGATTAGAAAATCATCTCAATAAAGTCTTTAGATTATCTACTAGTCTAGTATGTAAGACTTTTAGCAGGTAGGACTGTTTAATGCAGATCTGAAGAAATGTCAAGTCATTTCCCAAGTACTAAATGCACCATTTTCAGACTGGCTGGAACTTGCAAGGCATAGTCAGTAAGCAGGAAGAGGTCCAATGCCCAGCATTTCCCATCTCCAACTGACAAAGCTTTGTCCCCACGTAAGGTTATAGGAAAACACGTCGCATGTCTTCTCTGCTTGCATTTCCCCTAGATGTTCGTCTGTAGTTCAGAGTATTGTTGTTTTCCTAGAGCAAATTTAATCCTGACATTTTCACTCCTTATATTTAGAATTAGGTTTCGTCTTTCTTTCGTGCATTTAGAGCAGGCACTGTGAAGTTGTAGGGATACTTAGCTAAGAATCAACAACTTGGAAGCTAAAATCCCTACAGAAAGACAAATGCTGGCAGTAAAGAACCATTCATGCCACGTGGGCTCCCACAGGGTACAGTGCCAGGTGGGTGAGAAGAGCTGCATGAAGCCATCCTAGATGGCACCTTACTGACACTGTAGGGACACAGTTTGGCACCTTCTTCAAATGTAATGATTTTTTTATTGTTAAAAATGGAAGGACAATTTTTAAGTTAGTTGTTTACCCAAAAATTCACGAACTCATGCAGATACACTGCTGCTTCTTTCAAATAAAAGTTGGCAAACTACTCTGTTCCCTAATACAACAGGACAAATGATTACAATAACTATGTTTTGGGTTATAATTATTTCCAGCGGGGATGCTTAAACCATTCACGACTGCCTTTCATTTTGAAAAATTATATGCAATTTCTTTTTTCTATAAACCTCACTTTTTGTTTGCAATAAACTTTTTCTTAACATCTTAGGAAAAGCATTTGTGGAGCAAGCACACTTCATGTACTTGGTTATATTTTGTATCAAATGATATAAAATGATTTCTGGATTTTTACACAGTGGTTTCTTTGGGCCAGGACAGTTATACAATTAAATAAATAAAATAAACGAAGAGAGATTATTGTCAAAGGGAGAGAGATCACTGGCAAAAAAAATTGTGTGACAAGGCGGTCACTGTGAGAGCAGCTGTGAAGACAAAATTCTGGAAAGAAAGCTGAGAGAGCAAGAGCCCACCAGCCAGCTTCTCACAGGCACAGGATGAGTTGTGAGTGTTTGGCACTCCTCCAGAACATGCTGACATAAATTGCTAACCTAATAGCTCCTGAAAGGAAGGTCCAGGTATGCCATGGAGAATGGTCAGGCATCACTAGCCAACATTATCAAAATAAAGCTGGAGCTGTGGGTTAGTGGCTCGTGCCTATAATCCTAGCCACTCAGGCCTCAGCTCTGAGGATCATGATGTGTAGCCAGATTGGGCAGAAAAGCCCATGAGACTCATATCTTACTAAGCAGCACAAAAGCAATAAATAGAAGGGTAGCTCAAGTGGTAGCTTAAGGCTAATAAAAATATTAATAGACCAGTAAATATTTTGGTTCAGTTTTAGGTTTAGAGAAAAATTGAACAGGCAGCACAGAGAATTCTTGCATGCCCAACACTCCTTCCTGTCCTCCACTCTCCCTAATATCTTGAGTCATTACTATGACATTTTTGTTATAATGGATAAGCCTGTGTTAACTAAACTTTTAGTGGCAGTTCATCACCATTACAGTAACATAGGCAAATGTCACTGTGTAATACCCTCTTCCACGCTCTTACACCCCTCCCTCCCAGTCGCTGAAAGCGACCTGTCTTATTTATACAGCCTCTATTGTGACCTTTCCAAGAGGGTCATAGACTTGGAACTGCAATGAATCTAATCTTTTCAAACTGGCCTTTTTCACTTAACAACAGACATTTAAAGTTCTTTTGTGGATTGACAGCTCTCTGCCGCCCCCATCTCTGCCCAGTATTCCATTGAGTGGTTTATCTACCTAACAGCTTGGTGACTTCCATATTTGATCATTATGAATAAAGTTGCTAGAATGGTTTGTAAACCAGATGCCAGTGGCTCACAATTGAGTTACTCAGGAAGCTGAGATCTGAAAATAATGGTTCCAAGTAGTTGCCAACCCCAGGCAGGAAATCCTGTGGAGATTCTTATCTCCAATTAATCCATGGAAAGAGGAAAGTGGAGGTATAGTTAAAGTAGTAGAGCACCAGTCTTGAGTGAAAATGCTAAGTGAGAGCACCCAGACCTTTTATTTAAGCCCCAGTACATCCACAAATTAATAGTAATAGTAGTGGTAGTAGTAGTAGTAAGAGATGAAAAAGGAAAAAGGAAGGAAGGAAGGAAGGGAGGAAGGAAGGAAGGAAGGAAGGAAGGAAGGAAGGAAGGAAGGAAGGAAGGAAGGAAGGCAGGCAAGCATCACATGCAGGGGTTTGTATGGGCATAAGTTATCAGTGCATTTGGACAGTTGCAAGGAGCATAGTTGTCCAGTGATATAAAAGCACTTCTATTGTGTCTTTGTGACAGGACCTGTATTGAGAACCAGCACAGAGGTACAGGTGGGGCTGGGAGTTTTCTCCATAAGGACATTTTCCCACCCTGATAAAAGGCCTGAGAGATGTGCAAACTGTGGAGACTGCTTCACTGAGCACAAAGCAATTCTTCCGTTGCCAGTACTTCATAATATTAACAAAATGTACTTTGTGTTTATGTTGTGCCTATCATACTAGTTAAAAGGCAATTTGCACACATCCAGTAATCTGTTAATTCTCAGCAAAAATAAGACTGTACATCCCAGGATGTTGACAAAATGTCACATGTGCCAGGAATAAAGCTTCTCTCTTTTTTACACTTTGATAGCCTGACACAATCTTTGTCAGAAATCAGAGGCGCTAAGCAATATGGTTCTGATTTGAGATTTGCTCTAGCTAACAATCAAAAATACTGTTCTTGGGATATCTTGGAAACTTTTCAGCTGGAAAACACCCATGACAATATCCTATGCAGTTTTGTGAAGCAGTTGAGGATGAGCAAGGAGTTCATATCTGGCCACTCCTCCTAGGCTCCGTGGCTGCTGTATTCTGGTATACAGAAGGCCTCCTGCCCTGCTTTTCTTCCTCCAGGCCAGCCCTGCCTCCTGAACACCAGGTGTTTTTCTCCATACCACACTCCTCCTGCTTGAACCACATGGGAGCTATTGATTCTGCACTCTTGATGTGTTTTCCACATGAACTATCAGCTACCAGAGGCTTGAGTGTATTTCCTTTCTTCTTTTGTAAGAATCCTCTTTCGTTGTTTCCTTGATAAAAGTCTTCTACTTCTGGACCGGGAGTTTAGCCTACTGGTAGAGTGCTTTCCTAGTATGCACAAAGACCCGGGTTCAATTCCTGCATACCATATACATTAAAAAAAGCCAGAACATTTACCCAGTAGTCCAGAAACAAAGATATACTAAATCCACTAGCACAAGAATGTTCATTGCAAAGATATGGAACCAACCCAGATGCCCCTCAGTTGATGAGTGGATCAACAAGATGTGGTATTTGTACACAATGGAATTCTATGCTGCTGTCAGAAAGAACAACATTGCCCCATTTGTAAGGAAATGGAAAGACTTAGAAAAAAATCATATTAAGTGAAGTAAGCCAGACTCAAAGGAACATAGGCTCAATGGTTTCCCTCCTTTGTCATAATCAGTAGAATCCTTAGGCTCTCCTAGCAGAGACTTACAATAGAACAAAACCTAGATACATAAGGCCATATAGAATGATGCTAAATGAAAGGACCTCCAGGATAGAGAAACAAAAGCCATATAATGTGTGATTGTTCTCCTTAATGTACTGTGTTATCTCTCATCTCTTTTGCTGTCCCCTGGTTATCTCATATTGTTACAGTATTTCACCTGGTTACCTAATATATTGTATATAAGCATATTTGGTTATTTGAAGTTGGATAGGGGAGGGGAAAAACAAGATGAGGAGCAGGAGTGGGGGAGGGAAATGGGAACTAAAACATAAGAAAGGGTATCAATATTTGTGAAGTAATACACCTTGTATCTGGTGAATATAATGTAACCCTTCTATTATTTACAATAAAAATACATGGAAAAAAGGAAAAGAAAAGCCAGAAGTGGTGCTGTGGCTCAAGTGGTAGAGCTCTAGCCTTGAGAAACTCCAAAGACAGTGCTCAGGCCCTGAGTTCAAGCCCCAGGACTGGCAAAAAAAAAAAAGTCTTCTACTTTTGTTAGCTATGGGATGTTTTTTCCCCTTTTTTACTTATGTGCTTGTCTAGATAAGAGCTAATACAGTATCATTCACTCTGGGTTATCACTGATTCATTTCTGTGTTTCGGGCAAATATTAAAGCACAGATCAGTTTTGATCCCTGGGAACCCCGGTGAGGCCTTTGAAGAGTTATAACAGGAAAAGCAGATAGACTGTCAGATCTCTGCAGCCAAAATTATCATACATTGTGAAAGAAATATACATGGTGGGTGGGAGTGCTTCTGAGAAGCTTCTGTGAATAGCTATGAATAGTAATTTGTGGCTCTTGCTTAGTGTTTGTGTTTTCTTGAGCCTGTGGGCCAAGAGGGATAGTAAGAAATAAGTCCAGCCATGTGCCACTCAGGAGGTTGAAATATGAGGATCACTGTTCAAGGCCAGCCAGGGCAGAAAAGTCTGACAGACTCTTATCTCCAGTTAACCACAAAAAAGCAGAAATGGAGCTAAAGTAGTAGAATGCTAGCTTACCACAAAAGCTCAAGCCCAGGGCCCAGAATTCAAGTCCAAGGACTGGCAAAAAAAAAAAAGAAAAAGACAAAGAAGACCAAAAAGGTAGGTTATGGCCAGCTTATAAATTGCCTTGGACTTATAATAAGAAATCTGGGCTTTGTTGAATATTAGGTACAAAATGATCAACTGTATTTAAAATGGAGAACAAGAGAGCCTGGTTCTGTACCCATTTTATTTTACTATGTTCTTTTTGTTTTGTTTTGTTTTTGCCAGTCTTGCGGTTGAGCTTAGGGCCTGGACACTGTCCTTGAGCTTTCTCAACATTAACGCTCTACCACTTGGGCCACAGCACCACCTCCAGCTTTTTTTGTGTGAATGTGGTACCCAGAAATCAAACCCATGGCTTCGTGCATGCTAGGCCAGCACTCCACCAATAGGCCACGCTTCTGGCCCCCCTTTACCCATTTTACAACTCTCTTTTGTACTGTGAAATATATCTCATAGACATCTTTAAAGCTTTGGAAGATCAAAAACAAATTTATTATCTTTTCCATCATTTCTTATCTAGCTTTATTTTTGTACATCATCATCTGTGTCACTAAACCAAGCCAAAGTTTTGTAGGTTTTTTTGTCATTGTTTATTAAGACAAGATCTCACTAGTCTTAGCTGGCCTTGAACTCACAATCCTGCCTCAAGCTTCTAAGTGACAGAATTACAGGTATGAACCACCTTGCCGGAGAAGCCAGAGATCTTAATGTCATCATCAATCCACCCCCTCTGCACCCCTGCCCCAAGATCAACAAAATAGCAGGTCCCAATGTCTCCTTTAAATGACATGCTAGATCAAAATGCTCCTAATTTTAGAGCTAATCTTTTGCTATTTAGTGCTGTTAAAGTACACTAACTGTCCTTCAGTATAAACAGGACATGTAAATTGTTTTATTGCTTCAGCACCTGGGCTGCTAAAATGCTTTTTAAGTCTTTGTATAAACCTGATAGTATACATATGTAACAGGACTTTGAAGGATATTGGAAATATTCTCAGAGCATTTAAAAACTCATAGGATAAGCACTGTGCACACTGAAATCTCTCCCTGATTGATATGTCTCTTGGTGTTTTTCTCTGCTATATTAGCTAGGATCAGATTGAGTCATAATGCTATCTATCAATGACAGTGGCTTAAAGAAGAGAAGAGGGTTTTTCTCATGTCAAATAAATCTAGAGCCTTGAGATGATGGGTCATTATGTCATTAACACTGCTTTCTGTCCCAATTATTTTCCAGAGTCAGATGAATGCTAAACTCTGGGCATTGCACCAGTTAAATAACACCCCAAAACAATGAAAGTTGCAAAGCTGTTCTTCAGCCAAGTTGCCAGCTAGTGGAGGTTGCTCAGATTATTTCTGCTTCATGGACAATAACAAAGTTACAGGGCCCTACCATTAGGTGGCTGAGAAATGTTATTTTTGTTTTTAAATTGTTATAAAGTACATAGCTATGTTTGAGGTTCTACCACTATGAAAAAAAAAAACAAGGATAAATGATGTTGCTTATGCCAACATTGGCCACTACATAAAGACAAATTCATTCAGAGTAGATAAACCTCGGCTCTTTGTATGGGACAAAATAAGCCTGTTATTATTGTGCTATTGCATTTCCCAGATGCTTATGCTTTGCACCAGCCATTCTAGAAAGAACCATTACTAAATCACCTGCAGGCTTACTGTCTCCTCCCCTACTGGAAGAAACAGATACTTGGACCCTGTACACTCTGCACAGAAAGACAAGAATATGCTGCTAGGTTATGAGGCAACAAACTGCATCTCCATAGACTTCCTGATGCTGTGTATCTCAGGTTCTGTGCCTCAGTGTGTATGGTCACCTGCATTCCCCTGCCACAGATTAGAGTCATCCAGAATGTGGGTTTGATTGACACATGACTGAGCACTGGCCTCTCCCCTCCCCAGCTTCTGTTTTTATAGGGGTAGTATTTGTCCCAGCACTCAGTACATGAATAAGACAAAGCAATCCTGATAAGTAACCTCCGTTGAGACCATCATCCTCATGAATTTTCAGCTTTTGGTGATGTTACCCAGCAGTAATCTCCATTGCACCAATTCTGTGGTTCTGAATTATGAGACTGTTGTGACTTCTTTGGATCAATATGTGTGACTGCATCAGAAGAATAGATAGGTAGATAGACAGATACAGAGATAGATACAGAGATAGATATAGATATATAGATATATAGATATAATGGTGGGGCACAGTAGCCCCCCACCCGTAATCCCAGTACTCAGGTAACGATCAAGAGCACTGAAGTTCAAGCTCAACCTGGAGAGAAAAAATTAGTGAGAAATCATATTGACACCTGTGGTTGGGGGAATGCACCTGTAATCCAAACAATGTAGGTGGGAAAACCAACCTGGGCAAAAAAAAAATCAACCCTTTCTGAAGAATAACTAAAGCAAAAAGGGCTGGGGGCATGACTCCAGTGATGGGTAGATATGAGGGCCTGAATGCAAACTCAAGTACCACCAAGAAAAACAGAAAGTAAAGAGAAAGAAAGCAAAAGAACAGTGCCCCCCTCCAAAAAGCCAGATGGATTAGCTATACTGGTTAATATTTTTCCTCTAGTATATTCATTGCAAAATTGCATCTGAAGACACCTGATTATACTGTCAGTGTAGTTTCTCCACTGAATTTATTTTAATGTCACACACTGTTTTTGTCTTCTGCTCTTGCAGGATGTGGATATGTGGGTGATGTACAGAATAAAATCAGTGACTTGATTCCTACCTTGTCTGTACTTGCACTAATCATGTTAGCTATTTTATAGAGCAGAGAATTGATATAAGAAAATTACAGTTTCCTTAGATGACAAAATGTCAAATGAAGAAGCAGCCAAAGGATTCCTGCAGAAAACAAGACAATTCCAGGCCCTATCTGACAAACCAAAAGCCACAGGCTGACAATGTGGCTCAAATGGCATCATGTTTGCATAGCATGCAGCAGGCTCAGGGCTCAGTCATCAACTGTCACCATTTATTAAGCCTTCCCTAGCTACTGAGAAATCGTATCTCCCCTGCCCACCCTGGACACTTTCATTCCCTTTTTCCCCAGCCTTCACTCCTGTGTCTTCACCATATATCACATATATGCAGTTTTGCTTATTTTTATTTGCTGACAGTCTCCTTCACTGGAAAAATCAGCTCTGGGAGAGGGCAATTTTTCCATTTGTTTCTCTCAGTCCCACTTCTCTTGCACCTGGAACTTTTCCTGGCCCAGAACAGGTGCTGGATGAGTGGCTTTTATTCAAAGAATAGATAAGAATATATTAGGAACTTAATTATCCCAGGATTGGGTTTGATTATTTTTGTTCCACTTGTAAAAGTGCTGTCATTTACATAAATATAATCTTGGACTGGGGACATCCATGCATGGTACAGCTGACCTTCTACTTCCATCTTCTTAGCAGTGGAGCATGTCACAGCTGCTATTTTTTTCTGCTTTTACTGAGACGATTTTGATTTCTTCTGTTTACACTAATTGTTATTGCCTTCTCCTTGGGTGCCCACTTTCTTTTCCCAGGGACAAAATTACAGTGTGTCCATTATAAAACAGATGGATGGTACAATGAATAAACTCATTTCTATCTTGGATTAGCTTTTTCTCACTGGAATAATACCTATATATAATGCAGTCTGATTATTATCAGACTGCTAGGTAAAAGGTCTATAATCAATGGTGTTTTCAAAGTGAGGGCAATTTTTTCAGCATGCATGTTCTAGAATCAAGCTCAGTTTACTTTGTAAACCACATAATTACTATAATAGTAACTAGTAATATTGAAGCACCAAAAACTGAGTTATCTCTATAAGGCTAAAAATATTTTATGGCTTCAAAACTCATTTAATATGAGTATTTTGGAGATTAACTGAAGACTTAAAATAGCATTGCCACTTAACTCAGTGGTGCAGCTACTAAATGGTAAGTGCATGATAGCCTGATATGAGTTTTCTAGATAACATTTTCCAAAGATAACACATATGTTTTCTCAGTACATTTGTTGAAGTTGTTTACATTGGAACACTAAGAGATCATCATCTCAGATGTTTCCCATTTAAAGGTCACCTCTTTTATGCACTGAGCAATGGCCCTTGAAGTAGGAGTTGAAGCCATGACATCACTTGCATATTTTAGCCTGGTGGCTGATGGCTCCAGTGAGAGCTGATGTCTTCCTGTGTATCCCATTTCTAGTAAGTTGGACTTTCACTTGCCTGTACAGGGAAGTTCTGTGGTTGATCTTGCTTGCCAAAATTACATATTTGACAGTATATGAGAGAACAGGAGCCAATCTACAAGAAAACAAGTGCTGGAGGATTAGTTAATATTGTGAGCATCTTTGAAATCAGAAATTCCCTAAGTGTTTAAAATTACCCAAAAAAGAAAAGTAAAAAAAATAATAAAACAACAAAAAAGGACCTGGTTCTATCTGGCATATTCTACCCATATGGCTATTAGTTATCATTGATGTCCTGTGGCTAGCTGGCCCTCTAGTTTGTGTTTCCTGGTAAACAGAGTGGTAACTTAAAATTCTATTTTCCAGTATCATATCATGTTCACTAAGCACCATGCCTTTTTGTCTCATGAATTGTAAGAGCTTTCTTTATTCGTTGAGAGGGAAAGCTTTTTTCTTATAGTCAGAAAATCTCTCCTGTATAACCATTTCAGTCCTCAATATATTTTAAGATACATTAGTCTAACCTACAAATCTTGCATTCTCTCAAATACACCCACGTGCACACACACACACACACACACACACACACACACACACACACACAATACACATTTGGGGAAGATAAGAGAGATGGAAAATTAAGAGGACAGGTAGGTTGAAAACAAAAACTTGATGATCAAAATGAAACTGCGTAGAGATCAATTCTTCCTTTGTAATTAACTCAATTTCTCTATCCTAATTAAGAGATAAAAAGGACTTGAAGAATTAACACCCCTTTGAAGGTATCCTTTGGTCATTTATTTTAAACATACTGAGTAATGCTAAGCCAAATTGTGATTTCCTACTAAATGGTGATAAGGGGAGATAACATCATGAATTCTTTACTAATGTTCAATTGAGGAAGTTTTTAAATTCGATACCAACCAAATATAATGTAAAATTTGAATCTCATAGACCTAAGACACATTATGAACAATTTCTCCCTTCATGAGTCTTTTCAAGCATGGCAAAAGTGGACAAAATGAGCCCCTTATTGTTCTGATTACTAATAGTGCTCTGATTGTGTTTAATAAAAGGGGCTTAATTTTGTCAGTAATTCAAGGAGTTTCCATTGCCATGGCTAATAGGATCTGTACAAAAAGAAGAAGGGAGGAATTCCTAGATGCTGACTTTCCATTCGTGGGGTCAGAGCTGGCACCACAGTCAGTGTGGCTAACCAGATCTTTTCTTTGGAATAGAAAAAGAATGCATCACAGAGGACAGTGAAATGCTGGGCTGTTGGGGTCCTTGCAGTGATGCAATCCAACCTCATATTTCACACCTTATCATCCGTCCAGATGAGAGTGGTGATTTAAGTGTCAACTAGTTGGAGAAAGGCAGCTGAGGTCTAAGTGGGGCTCTTGTGTTTTTTCTGGTTTTCTTTCCTACTGTGTGGTCTTCTCATTATTGCAGGGATTAGAAAAGCAAGGAACATTTCTATCTCTCTCTGTCTCTGTCTCTCTCTCTGTCTCTGTCTCTCTATGTCTCTCTGTGTCTCTCTGTGTCTCTCTCTGTGTCTTTGTCTCTGTCTCTCTGTGTCTGTCTGTCTGTCTGTCTGTCTCTCTCTCTCTCTCTCCAGCTTCTGCTTTTGTAAAAAGCAGCATTGTTTTCTATTCATATAAATTAACACATTAGACTCGATAAATAGGGCTACCTAAAAATAAAAAGTTTCTGCACAGATAAAAGCATAGCCACTAAAGTAGAGAGACAGCCAACCAACTGAGGAAAGATATTTACCAATAATATATCAGACAATTGCTTAATATGCAGTATCTACAGGGAACTCACAAAACTAATCCCCTGCAAACTCAACAAACCATTCACTAAATGAGCAAGGGAACTAAAGAGCGACCTATCAAAAGAAGAGGTTAAAATGACAAAAAGCATATGAGAAAATGTTCATCATCCATGGTCATAAAGGAAATGCACATAAAAGCAACTCTAAGATACCACCTTACCCCAACAAGAATGGCCAAGATTTTGAACTCAGACAATGACAGATGCTGGTGGGGTTGTGGAGAAAAAAGAACCCTACTGCACTGCTGGTGAGATTATAAGGTAATTCAGCCACTCTGGAAAGCAGTGTGGGGGTTTCTTTTTTTTTTTTTTTTTGCCAGTCCTGGGCTTGAGCTCAGGGCCTGAGCACTGTCCTTGGACTTTCTCAAGGCTAGAGCTCTACCACTTGAGCCTCAGCACCACTTCCAGCTTTTTTGTATGTATGTGGTACCGAGGAATCGAACCCAGGTCTTCATGCATGCTAGGCAAGCACTTTAACCACTAGGCCAAACTCCCGGTCCGTGTGGGGGTTTCTTAAAGAACTGAAAACTGACCTTCCCTATGATCCCGCCATACCACTCCTGGGCATCTACCCTGAACATCATAACCCAAGATATGATCAGCTATGTTCATCTCTGCACTATTCACAATAGCCAGGCGATGGCAACACTCCAGATGCCCTACTGCAGATGAATGGATACAGAAAATGTGTGTATATATATACATATATATGTATATATATGTATATATATACAATGGAATTCTACATAGTCAAAAGACAAGATAAAATAATGGCATTCACAGGGAAGTGTATGAATTTAGAGCAAATCATGTTGAGTGAGACAAGTCAAGACCAAAGGAACAAAAGGCGCATGGTATCATTAATATGTGGCTATTAGATCCGAACGGTACAAGAGCGAGGACTCAGTATTTGTGTACCTAATGCTATGGACATGGTATTGGAATTATAAACACAACTACATAGACATAAAAATCTATGACTATAGACATAATGTTTTATTACATAGATTAAAATGTATCTATAACATACAAACCTAATTTTAATTATGTTCTAAAATCTAAGTGCCAGTGATTGTATGAATACTTGTTTGTTAAAAACATCATTTGAAATATGATATAAAATCAATGTTAATAAATTCTTTAATAAAAAAAATTAATACCACTGACACTTGGCTACTTCACAAATGTCTCTGGTTGTTTTTGAATTCTTTATGTATTTATTTTTTTTTGCCAGTCCTGGGACTTGAACTCAGGGCCTGGCCACTGTCCTTGGACACTTTTTGCTCAATGCTACCACTCTGCAACTTGAGCCACAGTGCCACTTCAGGATTTTTGCTGTGTATGTGGTTCCAGGTAATCGAACCCAGAGCTTGGTGCATGCTAGGTGAGCATGCTACCACTAGGCCACTATTAATTTTATATTTTCTTATGGCACTCTCAAATAACATCAACATGATATAACTTTTCCTTTAACCATTCACTCAGGCAGACATTTGTAGACAGAGGAATGTTGGCATTTTCTTCTAGGCTGTTAGTTCATGTACTTAATATATTTAGATTTATGATTTATCTAATGAGCTCTAGCTCTTGTAGGTTTTTAGATGTAGTACTGAGCCATGATAGCAAGAGAACATTTAAGAAAGCAAGTCAAATTTCATGTATTAGGAAAGTCAATCCTTAGCCCAGCTCAGTGGCTCATGCCTATAAGCCTAGCTACTCAGGAGACTGAGATCTGAGGATCAAGTTTCAAAGCCAGCCTGGGCACAAAAGGACCTGAGACTCTTTTTTGTTCATATATTTTATTGTAATTAATAGAAGGGTTACATGATATTTGCCAGATAGAAGATGCATTAATTCACATACATTGATACCCTTTCACATGTCTTGGTCCCCATTTCCCTCCCCCCCCCACCTCCACCCTTCATCTTGTTTTCCCCCTTTCCTATCCAATTTCAAATAACCAAATACACATTTATCCAATATATCAGATAACAAAGTGAGATACTGTAACAATATGAGATAACCAAGGGACAGCAACTTTTTGTTATTTTTTTTTTTGAGACTAGGTCTCTCTATGCAACCCAAGTTGGCTTCACATCGGACTGTGTGGCTCGGAGATTCTGGGTACTGATTTTGACTTTTGACTTTTGACTGAAAAGGCAGTGAAGAGTGTACATCACATTGAACTCCGGATACTGCAGATGTGACCTTGCACATGCTGAGTGCTATCTTTGATGAAAATATTTGAACTCATTTGTGAAGGAAAAGGGTTCTTCCATATCAGTGCACCTACTGCCACCTGTGTCCTAAGTGGTCAGAATGCAGGCAGGGCTACCACCAGAATGTAGTCCAGAAACCCAGCAAAGCAATGGCTCCCAGAACAAAGAAGCCCATTCCTGCCATTGATAATTTCCCTAAAGCAATTGACCAAGGAAACCATGCTCCACACTGGCTTCTGACAGTTGGGTCCCTTTCCTTTTGCTGTTTTGACATCCTGGGTTCTCATGCTCTCTGGCGCTAAGAGTTGTTAGAATTCTTCAAAAGAGCATCAGTAATTCCTTTACGTGGTAACTTGAAAGACATAAAGAAAATTAAATGTATGTTTCTAAATCAAAGGAAAAAAATGAGAGATTTTTTGCAAGTTTCTTTGAGATATGTTTCTACATCTATCAGTGGTGATGTGTGGTTTTAGTTGAAGTATCTGAAGAAAATATGCAGCCAGCAGTTTGGCCTCGTGGTAGAGTGCTTGCCTAGCATGCATGAAAACCCAGGTTCGATCCTTGGTACCACATACATAGAAAAAAGCCAGAAGTGGTGCTGAGGCTCAAATGGTAGAACTCTAGCTTTGAGTCCAAGGACAGTGCTCAGGCCCTGACCTCAAGTCTAGGACTGGCAGAGAGAGAGAGAGAAAGAGAGAGAGAGAGAGAGAGAGAGAGAGAGAGAGAGAGAGAGAGAGAGAGAGAGAGAGAGAGAAGAAAATATGGATTCACAAGGCAGGCAGTTAAAGCAGGAGTAGTTTAATAGTTTAATATGTCCAGCAGGGAGTCTTAAACAAAATTTTTTCCTCTTCATGAAAAGTAGTTCATTTGCAAGTTCTGTATTCATATACCTCTAGGACCTTGTTAGGTTCTTTTGCAGCATTTGTAAGGCTCAAGAAGGGCTCCACAAATACTGATTTACTTTCCCATCATTTGCCCTTTACTGCTAATTCAAACCATTCTTACTTACAAACAGTCTGTGTCCCGTTAAATTCATTGTGCTTAGAATTCGTCTTATGATTAGAAAACAAGTACCAGAGCACATGAAATCACAAAGAAATATACATACTAAGCACCTTTTAAACACTGTAAGTCATATAGGGACTACAAGCCTCTCCAAGAAGCTGAAGTTTAGTAAAAAAGAACTTCAGCTTTTGGTTTAAAGTTAATCAGGATAATTGCATAATTTGAATATGTTGGTGTATTAATACTCTTAATATTGTTTATAAGCAGAGCAAATATCTTAGAAGGCCATTAAAGCTACATGAACTAGGCTTCTTTTATTATTCAAATAAGTCCTGTTTATTACAAAAAACTATAGATATGCTAATGTAATATTGGTATACAATATGCATGAGCAATAATAAAAATAATCTGAGGTAGTCACTACTCAGAGATGATTGCCAAGTGACTTTTAGCAAATATATTGTCAGGAATTACATGTGTACATGGTGTGTGTGTGTGTGTGTGTGTGTGTGTGTGTGTGTGTGTGTGTGTGTGTGTTTGGTCAACTCTCCATGTCCCTGGGTTCTTTTTTTTTTTTTTTTTTTTTGCCAGTCCTGGGCTTGAGCTCAGGGTCTGAGCACTGTCCTTGGACTTTCTCAAGGCTAGAGCTCTACCACTTGAGCCTCAGCACCACTTCCATCTTTTTTGTATGTGTGTGGTACCAAGGAATCGAACCCGGGTCTTCGCGCATGCTAGGAAAGCACTCTACCACTAGGTCAAACTCCCGGCCCATCCCTGGGTTCTTATCTAAACATGAATGAAAATTATTCAGAGGAAGATCATATCTAGCTGAACATCCTCAGTCTTTTTCTTGTCATTATTCTCTAAACAACACAATGTAACCACTTCACATGGTATCAGATAGGATAAGTAATCTAGGTATGAATGAAAATACATGGAAGCATGGTATAGCTTATATGCAAATAAAATCTCAATTTATAGAAGTGTCTTATGCATCTGCACATTTTGGTACATCAGGGAACCCTGAGGCCAATCCCTCTGTAGGCACCCTGTGAGTACCAAGGGATGACAACGTAAATCTGCAGTAGTATGTCTTGACTTATCCTGATTTGTCTAGATTGGGGTTGTCAGGTCCATGCATTGTAGGCAGTATCCCATATGACATTAAAGCAAAGTCATTTCTGCCCTGCTTTCTCCAGAACTGTACATGTCACTTAGACTCAAGGCAGCAAAAACTGGAAATATAGGGGAATTAAAACTGTAACCCTCTATCAATGGGGAATGGGTGTGGGTGGGTCAATGCACCAGCCTCCCTTTCCTGACTTGGGACTAGTACGTGATGCCTGCCATAGAGCTCTGCAGCTGCTACTCAGGGGGAGAGAGAGAGAGCATGGTTTCCTGCAGTAACCAGCTCATTTCTGCAACCCTCATTTATCTCACTTTCTACAAAACAATCTGTACCCTGGCTTTCACCTCAGGCTCTGCTTTTAAGAGCTCCAAAACTCAGAAAATATTTCCTATTATTGGAAAACTAGACTTATTTCAATTTATATTATTAAACAAAGAATCAGCATAGAATATCATATACACTGCCTTTACACATGCAAATTGATGTTTTTATTATAAATGCTAAGTCATGAGCATGCACAGCATATTTGAATATTTTAAGCATTTTTGAATTAGAAAGGTTACTCTAGTTTTCTCTCTTAGTTTTTCTTTGCATTAGTGACCTTTCTAAATATTTGCTAGGAACTATGGTTTTTTAAAAAACATGTCTAATCTGAATATGTAATTTTTACATATGAAAACATACACTAGTCATATGTATTTTTTGTTTGAAATGTTTCCTATTTACTTCCCCTTCTAGTTTTTCCTATGAAAAACATATTTAATCAGTTATATGATCTCTTTACATATGACATAGTAGAGATTTTAATCCTCTGTTGTATGTTCGCATTTTTCCTATTGTCTTTGGATTAATTCTGTGGTTTTTCATAGCTTTAATCATTGGCTTCATTCCAAATTCTACATTTATATGTGTCACTTTTTGTGCGGATATTTTTAAGATCATAAATGTTCTACTTGTTAACTTGAATGGTTTATATATAAGTGTTTATTTTTTATTAGTCTCTATACTAACCAAGATTCATAAACCTTCAGTTTATGTACAAAAATTATTTGTTTTACTGTGTTGCCATTCTTGCCTTTTTTTCTGCCCTTAGATCTTCTCACCTTATTTTCTTTCACAGTCTTATTTTTCCTTCATCTGTTGTTCCCTTTATCCCTCCTTCCTCTTCTAAATGTGGAGTTAGAAGTTAAATTAGCCATTCTGCTGTACTACTAGTTATTCTCTAAGGACCAAGAGTCCACATCAGAATCCAGCAAGGTCCATCAACTCTTGAGGTCCACACAGCCAATGTGCCACTGTGACTGTTGGGTGTGTAGAAACCCTTCAGTTAACCAAGTAGAAAAAGTTGAGGATCATTGGCAGAGAGATGTAGGAATCTATGGAAATTCTACTCATATTGACCTTGTCTTTGTTCCTATGATAAAATGCTCATAGAGCTTCCGTGATATTAAGGCCATCTCAAAGTATTTCCTGCTTTTTTGCATGCTTGCCATATCTGTAAATTTACTTCCTAAATTGATTGCTGAATGTGCTGAAAGTCCACGTTATACCAGGCCAAAAAGGCTGACATTCCTTTTAAAGCCTGATCAATACAAAAAGCTGCTATCTTTATATGATGCCATGGGATTTGTCCAAATTATTTCTGCATATCACAGAGCTTTTAGAGCTAATGCAGATGCCACTGGCCTCCAGAGAGAGGTTCTACTCTGCTTTGTAGATTTATAATTATGTGTCTACTGGCCAGGAAAGAAATAAAGGTTCTTCTTGTATTCTGAAGAATATCCCAGGCTTCTTGCTACTGACCAGTGATGTCTTCATGCTGAGAGGGCAACAACATTTATTTGTATATTTTTCAATTCACAAAAATGAACTATATCTTTACATACTGTTATCTTACCATGCAAATTTAGTCAGACATATAGTTTAACATCTCAAATTGATTGTATCAACTCATTTAAATTCACAGTCATTTAAAAAACTGTTATTGTTATTATAAAGGTGTTCTACAGAAGGGCTACAGTTAAATGTCAAATAAAGAGTATATTTCCCTTGAGACAAAGTCATCCCTTTCCTTGAACTCTCTCAGTTTGTTACATTCATATTTTCTAAAGGAATTTGCAATTTTATATTAAAATATTAATATAGATAACAAATATTTTAAGATACATACAAGAGGGTAAGGGAGAGAGGAGACTGTGGATGAAAATGGCTGCATTGACATCCTGTCACTGGGAATGGATGAGGAGTCAACCACAGGGAATGGCAGGGTGAGCTCTTTGAGCCAGAGGAATGGTCACTTTGATCTATAAAGTAAGAATTAGAGGGCTTTTAGTCTCTGGACTCTCTGATTCTGTTGCTCTGTTCTTGGTGGCATTTTGACACCTCTCTCCCAGTATGTTTCCTGTCAGGCTGGGCACAGATGATTTCTTAAAATTTACATTTCATTGTAAAGGTTATATACAGAGGGGTTGCATAAGTAAGATAATGAATACATTTCTTTTTGAACACTGTTACCCCCTCCCTCATTTTCCTCCCCCCTCCCTCTTTTTCCCCAATTGATTTTACGCTTTGAAACAGGAGGAAGGGAAGTCACTAGCACACCATTTGTGCAAAGATGCTTGGTTTGCTGCAATTTTGCTGAGATTTGAGGCTTATTCTCTAGGGTTGACTGACCTGAGTCATTCCTATTCAAAATGGACATCTTTTATCTGTGGAAATCAGCAAGACCTATGGCCAACCAACCAGAATATGAGAGCACGCAGTCCCCCTCCGCCACAAATCATGCTGTAGAATGCCCCATTTGTGGGGAAATCCCAGAGTCAGCACATCTGGAATGCAAGGGATAAGTTTCTCCTGAGAAAACCACCTTTGTAATCAGGGTGTCTCCACTGCTAGAGATGAAGTCTGGATTTTTCTGCTCAGGCTGTCTTCAAGGCATAATCCTTCCACATCCCAGCTTCCAGAGTCCCATCTGACCAGAATCTCACTCAAGAATAGAAAGACCTGAAGTCGAACGTGTTGTGGCTAGAACCTGCTACATACCCATGGGAGGCAGACGGTGTTCTGGTTCTTATACAGGTGACACAAACTGCACTATGGTTAGGAGGCACAGAATCCTCTGGAGGCATCAAATCTTCTGGAACAAGTGAAGCAGATGATTGCAATATCACAGCCACTGACATCACAGATGCCTCCTCTGCCTTGATCTCAGGAGCAGCTGCTATGTGCAGCCCCACATCTAAGTATAAAAAGAGGCATGCTGTTATTAGCGGGAGATCTAGAAGTTGAGGTAAAACTGAACCTTCAAAAAGAATGTAGGTCTTCAGAATGAGACCTGAGAGGTTCCATACAGACACTGGACATAAAATTCCCACACAAGGAGGTTTTCTAAGACTGGATTTTCCTATTGGTTACTAGCTAATCGCCAGCAAGAGAAGTCTCATTCCATGAGAGACTAGTTTCTATTCCTACTTACATGCTTTCAGGCACCTACCTAAGGACTCTGTCCTTTTGTCTGCCCCATCAATCTCTGTTCCTCTAGCTGGGTGAAGCTGAGGTGTACAGGGGCTGCCTGCTGTAAGGAAGGCATGTTGAGTGCCACACAATCACCTGCTTGCTCAGGTTCTATAGGTTCTTGGACTGACAGAAATCCTCAGAGTACTTGCCCAGCCACATTGCAAACATGGAACCCAGGATGCTGTGTGAAGATGGATCAGTGAGCAGAATGAGAGTCAGCTCTCTCCTTACTCAGCCCCATCATAGATCCTTGCTGGGAGGGTTCTCATTCAGACTGCTCACCACATACAGACTTTTCTGGTGGGAAGAGGGAGGAGACTCATGGGAGGAGAATGCTCTCTACAGCTCCCCTGAGGCACCCAGGATGCTTCTCAGAAAGCCTTGCCAGGACTGGCAGATATAAGACTTTTTTTCTCCAGGGGGAGGTGCCTATAGTTTTCCAAGGTCAATGCATACACAAATCCCATAGACTTTGCATTATCAAAGCATACATAAAAACAGACTTATCTTGGACAATAGTCCAGGAATAAATTCTGAGCATAGCATTAAAAATACATAGGAAAGGAAAAATAAACAAAGATGTCAAGAAATAGTCACCATTGTGGATTAGAGGTCAACATCCCCAAACCAAGCTGAAAAGGTACCAATGAGGTAACATCATGCTCAGACGGCAAGGAGAGATGTGAGAAGTTTTCACAAAAAAAGTGTGGTTTTTTCCCCCTTATACGTGGATTAACATATCATATAGAATGTGTACATTGTACTCTGAGTGAATAAACACTAAGATTTCCAGTGCAAAATCATTGCAAACATGGAAACACATTTTATTTTATTTTATTGCCAGGATGATGTATAGAGGGGTCACAGTTACATTTTAAAGTAGTTAGCACATTATTTCTTGAACATTGTTACCCCTTCCCACATTCTTCTCCCACTTTCCCTCTCCCCTCCCAAGTTGTAAAGTAAATTTCCAACATATTGTCTTGTGAATGTTGCTGTTACATTGTTTCACACCTTGTCCTTTGTCTCATTATATGGAAGCACATTTCTTAAGTCTGTTTCTTGACAATGAGGTAGAAAGGTGAGATATAATCTAGTGAGGAGTGGATCCATGGCTCAAGTAGTAAAGTGCCAGTATAAGCAAAATAGCAAGTGAGAATTCAAGACCCTGAGTTCAGGGCCAGTAGCAATACATGCACATGCTAGAGGCATGTATATATAATGCATGTATATATACATATTTGTGTGTATATATCCATATATCCATACTCAATGAAGCCATTTTCAGAGTAGTTTTAGTATAGGTAGTTTTCTAAAATGATTTGCAATATTTACATAACTTTTTCCATATGTATAGTCACTTAATTTAGGGAGCTATGCTCTAGTGTTTATCACGTATAATCCAGGGGTCTTAGGACTTAAGCAGTGCAAGGAACAGCTTACGCCTTACATGTCTGCCTTTACCAGTTGCATCAATTGCCTTTTGGGAAAGTCAGGAAGGATTTTTTAAGATTTTGTAAACATTGATTTTTTTACATCATATTTCAAATGTCATGTTGAACAAACAAGTATTCAAGAAGGGAATCTATATATACAATCACTGGCACATAGATTTTAGAACATAATTGAAATTAAGGTCTATTTTCAGTTTTTTTTAAAAAAAAAACCTCAGGAAGGATTTTTGACAGAAATTTCAGAAAAAGAAATTTTGCTTCTAGGATGTTAACTTGGGTGTAAATACCAATACATCTTTCATTTCTTTGTTGAAACAAGAAAATGCCTGAAATTTGTTATATGATTCAGGTTCTTTTGTTAAACAAAAGTGATTAGTATGCAAGAAACTACTATCCATTCAGCTGCAGTATCTACTGGTTCTCAAAAAGAGGCATATATGTGTAGCTATGTGTAAGTGTGTATTTAGAGTCCTACTTAACTCTTTGACACTTGCATGGTTAACTGGGAATGCTTTTCTTTATTTTATGATTCAAATCTGCTTTCTATTTAGGCTGCACTGACATCATTATTCCAGATGGCAAAATGAACTAATCATACATAACTAATCTGTTTTGTGAGTTCTGTGGCTTATGGAATTGTATAGTGCAGTTGATAAAAGAAGAACCTTGTAACCGTTCTTAATAACCTTCAAAACGTTCTTAATAAGGACCAAGAAACACAACAAATCAGAGAAAGTCTGGATAAGTGGGACTGCATTAAACTGCAGAGCTTCTATATGGCAAAGGACATAGCTAGCAAATTATCTAGAAAGCCTACAGAGTGGGAGAAGGTCTTCACTAACCATACAATGGACAAAGGCCTCATATCTAAATATGTCAACAGCTCAAAAAATTGAATCACTCCAAAACTAATCTCCAAAGAAACAGCCATCACATTAAAAGATGGGCCAAAGACTTAAAAAGAGTCTTCTCTGAAGAAGAAAAAAGAATAGCCTATAGACACATGAAGAAATGCTCGACATATCTGGCCATAAAAGAAATGCAAATCAAAACAATTCTAAGATTCCACCTCACTCCAGTTAGAATGGCCATGATCAAGAAAGCTAATAACAACAGATGCTGGAGGGGATCTGGCCAGAATGGATCATTACTATACTGTTGGTGGGTGTACAAACTCGTTCAACCACTATGGAAAGCAGTATGGCAGTTCCTCAAAAGACTAAACATAGAACTCCCCTATGACCCAGCAATTCCACTACTTGGCATTTACCCAATCATCCAGACACAAGGACATACTAAAGCCATCAGCACAACGATGCTCATTGCAGCACTATTTACCATAGCAAAGATATGGAAGCAACCCAGATGCCCCTCAGTTGAAGAGTGGATCAACAAGATGTGGTATTTATACACAATAGAATTCTATGCTGCGGTCAGAAAGAAGGACATCATCCCATTTGTAAGGAAATGGAAAGACTTAGAAAAAATCATATTTAGTGAAGTAAGCCAAACTCAAAGGAAGAGAGGCTTAAATGATTTCCCTCATTTGTCATAATCAGTAGAAATTTTGGGTTCTCCTAGCAGAGATTTACAATAGAACACAACCTAGATGCATATGGCCATATAGAAAGACACCAAATGAAAGGACCTCCAGGATATAGAAATAAAAGCCATTTAATGAGTGATTGTTGTCCTTAATGTTCTGTGTTATCTCTCGTCTCTTTTGCTGTCCCTTGGTTATCTCATATTGTTACAGTATTTCACCTGGTTATCTGGTATATTATATATATTCATATTTGGTTATTTGAAATTGGATAGGGAAGGGAGGAAAACAAGATGAGGGGTAGGGGTGGGAGGAGGGAAATGGGGACCAAGACATGAGAAAGGGTATCAAAGTTTGTGAAGTAATGCACCTTCTATCTGGTGAATATAATGTAACTCTTCTATTAATTACAATAAAAATATATGAAAAAAATTTCTGACACTTAAGAAGATTCTCTACAATTTCTGTTGGCCAAGAAAATAATGTAGGAAGTAAACCTGAGGGGGCTAACTGGTTAATTTACAACATGGGACACTTTAAAATAAGAGATTTTGTAGCCATTGTTCTATAGATTAGATTGATTTAGAGGTTTTTGTCTCACCCAAGTACTCAATGCTCTTTCCAAATTTCCATGGTATTCTCTTTCTGTTTCCAGCTTGGTAACATAGAGAGTCTGAGGGATATAAGGGAAGGATAGTGTAAGAGCCTGGCTGGCCTGGATTTGAATTCTACTTCTCTATTCATGCTAACTCGATACCTATTAGTTTACTGTATCTCCCTGAGATTATTTCTTTAATTATGCTTATCTAAACATATTATTACTAACTGCAATTGTAATTACTAAACATATATATTCTTTTTTATTATAAATTCAAATATAATTATTTATAAGTTATTAAATATACCAAAGCATCCTGTTCAAATTAATTTGACTCATTTTTTTGCCAGTATTGGGGCTTGAACTCAGGTCCTGGGCACTGTCTTTAGACATTTTTTGCTCAAGGCTATCACCCTGCCACTTGAGTCACAGCACCAATTCTCACTTTTTCCATGTATGTGGTACCAAGGAATTGAACACCAGGCTTCATGCATGCTAGGTGAGCACTAGGCCAAACTCCTCGCCCTTGACGCATGTCTTTTTAATCCCTTAATATGGATGTCAGAAAGTAAGACTGATCTTATAACCATGCCCATAGAACAGTTCCAACCCAGTGGTTCACATCTGCTACAAATATGCCTTTAAAACTAACAGATTTGATTAACCATTTGAAATATCTCTCTTTTCCTTGTATTTTCATTTTATTTTTATACATTTTTGTACTTCATTACTTAAGGTTGATAAAAAGAAAAATATCTAAGTTCATGACTATTAAACAGTATTTTAAACATATAACTGAAAAGGGAGAGAATCTGTAAGTATGACATCAAATGATAGAAAAACAAGGAACTTAAAAAATACATGACCAGATGTGTGAATGTGTGTGTGTGTGTGTGTGTGTGTGTGTGTGTGTGTGTGTGTGTGTGTGCATAGAGTAGCTTGGACAGAAGAGAAATGGTAGCAATTTAGCTTATTCAAACAATGTATAAGAAAGCAGACCAAGCTTGATAATTTCATCAGAAATGGCCAGGCACTGCACAAACTTTCTTTTTATCTACCAATGGCAATACATGTACACGGAGAAAGATTTACTTATGGGCAGAAGTGTCTCATCTTCCTGTGCCAGAAATTAGATATATACTAATATCTAAGAGAGCAATTGAGAGAGAAGCATTATCTCTAGCTTTTATTTTACTACCTGTTATTTGATTACCTGACTCAAATGGTTATTGTAATTTATCAGGATTCATATACATTGAATTGTGGAATATCATAATTGAGTGTTTAAAATCACACATTTGATTTCCTTCTAGTACTGTCCTACTGATAAATGTGGCCCATGATCTAACAGTATCAGTATCACTTTAGCGGTGCAGACATTTACCAGTAGGCCACATCTACTGAGCCACAACCTGTCCTTGGATAATTTGACAAGCTCTAAGCTGGCATGTTCTTGACAAATCTCATAAGGCACCTGCTGGCTATGTTACCATGCACAGTGACAACTCATTGTTAAAAATGCAATAGAATATAATACCTTAAATTCATAAAGTACATCATGTTATTCAAATGTACAGCCGTGGGGAGTAATGACTGTATTCATGAGTTATTGGAACAGCAAAAATTTAGTTATTCCATTTTTATTGTAATTAATAGAAGGCTTACATTATATTCACCAAATAGAAGGTGCTTTACTTAACAATGATTGCTACCCCTTCTCACGTTTTTATACCCATTTCCCTCCCCCAACCCCTCCCCTCATCTTGTTTTCCCCCTTCCCTAATCTATTTCAAATAAACAAATAAACATATGTACAATATATCAGATAACAAGATAAGATACAGTAATGATATGAGATAACCAAGGGACAACAAAAGAGATGAGAAACAACATAGTACATTAAGAACAAAAGTCACGTCTTATATGGCTCTTGTTTCTATATCTTGGAGGTCCTTTCATTTAGCCTCATCCTATATGGCCTTATGTCTCCTAGCAGAGGTTTACAATAGTATTCAGTTTTTAGGGATTTTGAACATTGGTATTGTAATGTCATGTGGGAAAAGATTTGGTTTTCTAGAAAATATGTTTGAATTGCCGCACACTGTTTTTAGGTACACAGATTTCAATGCCAAACAAAATCTACCAGTACAACCACATTCCTGACAGCATTGCTTACCAAGGCCATGATATGAAATCAATCCTGATGTCCTTCAGTGCATGAATGGGTCAAGAAAATGTGATAGAACCCAGAATGTGGCCTAGGGGTAGAGTGCTTACATAGCATGCACAAAGCCCTGGGTTCAATTTCTTATACAATATACACAGAAAATGTGGAAAGTGGTGCTGTGGCTCAAGTGGTAGAGTGCTAGATATACACACTGAATTCTACTCCTCTATCAGAAAGAATGATATTGTATAACTTGTAAGGAACTTGGGAACGTTATATGTGAAGTAAACCAGACCCAAAGAAACAAGTCGCATGCTTTTCCTCATTTATGGTAACTAGACTATGCCTATAAATCTATAGGTAAACAGGTTAAAAAATATCGAGGATGTTATACAGGTCCCCAGATGCTCTTAGGAGAGGAACACAAAGGCACAAGAGCTACGTTCACTCTGATCATATAAAATAATATTTATTGAAATGAACTCCAGGAAATGGAAACAAGAGATGCTTTCTTTGTTGCTGTTTTTATTTTCTCTTCCTTTTGTCTCATTTGTTTGATTGTCTTTAGGAGAGTAAGGAGGGCACAGAAATGATGGGACAAAAGGTGAACAAAAAGCTAGCTGCTCATGCCTGTAACCCTAGCTACTCACGAGGCTGAGATCTGAGGATCGTAGTTCAAAGTCAGCCTGAGCACTAAAATCTATGAGACTCTTCTCTCCAATTAACCGCTAGAAAGCTAGAAGTGGCCCTATAGCTCAAGGGATAAGGTGATAGCCTTGAGCTGAAGAGCTCAGGGAAATGCCCAGGCCCAAAATTTAATCCCCATGATTGACCAAAAAAAAAGAATACAGTTCACTAGACACTATGTTGAAAATGAAAATGAACTATACATTCTATGGGTGGCGACAGGAGGAAAAAATGAGAGAGAGCAAATACAGGGGTAACATTGTTCAAAAAGAAGTGTCCTCTTTATTTGATTTATATAACTGTATATCATCTTTGTTTATCACCTTTACAATAACAATAAAAATGCATAAAAAGAAATATGGATCACATATCATTAAATGGGAAAAATCATATGCAAAAAGACCATGGGTCCAACCTTCTAAACTAAGACTTTTCAGTGCATTTTAATCTTTACTTTTAGCATGTGAATTTCCAGAAGAGGGATGTAGAATCTGTACAGCAAATGAGGAAAACCACCTTCTCCCAGATTTTTGTTTTCTCACCAATGAAATATTAAATATATTTGATCTTACCCTCTAGTGTTACCAAATGATAATATACAATAGTGGAAAGATGAACAATGTGTATGGAAACTGACATACTATCCATCATTGTGAGAGAGGAGTATATATGAATATATGTGAAAATATATTATTAAGTATTTGGCACAGAGCTGAGGTTGGGCCCTGTTGGCTCTGTCCACCTCAGTGCCCAAGCCTTTGCCTTGCATGAGGTGGCTGGGACTCATGAAAGACAAACCTTGTCCACTGTATGACCAGTCAGGAGTCAGGTCCACAGTAACAATGCACACCTGATTACCTAGGGAGACGTTTGGTGTTAGAAGCAAAGTAGTAGCACAGATGTTCTAGTTAAGACACTCATAGAGGAAGGAGAGCTCTGAGTTGTATGTCTTTCAGGATCTTGAGTGTCAAACGTTTGCTCTCCTGCCTGAAATTACAAGGGATGGTGGTGACCTGCTGCACCTTTACAAACCTGTGTGACCATCCCCTGGATGGAGCCCACAGGGCTATATGGTTATAATAAACATCTTGTCAATTCTATATGCCTTTCCATTTGTATTCAGAACATGAATGCTAAACTGTCAACTGGAGCATTGAATATGTTCATATGACATAATTTCCCCTCAGATACTTCCAATTAATTGTGGGGATAAATAATTTTATCAGAGAAAATGGTAATAGGTAACATATGTGCTATAATTTAAAATAAATTTTGGTGTACTATGTTCATGCTTTAAAATATAGATGTGCATATTTAAAAATAAATCCTACATGTATATGAATCTTATATGCAAAAAGAAGAAAATAAGCTCTGCATCAAACTGTTAATGGAGATGAGAATTCAAATATTTTTTGTTCTTTTCTGTATGTTCTTCAGAGGATAAGATTCATCCATACAACTATAAAATACAGTAACATAAGCTTATTTTTATCATGTGACCCTGACATTCTCCCCCAGAGGATAATAATAACCACCAGTATTACAGATGAGAGAAACTGAGAAAATAAGTATACAATTCATACTCAGGAACTCAAGTGAAGTGAGATTTAATGATACAGGCAGAGCTGGACAAGTGGTAGGTGGCAAAATCAGGGGCAGAGCAGATGTTCACAAAATGAAAAAAAATAACATTGAATACTGCTTGAAGAAAGGGAAACTGCAGACCCCCTTTAAAGGTTTGTCAGATCACAAATCCCAACCTTCTGAAAATAATATACTACACCCATTGTACAGAGCTGATTGCAGTTTCATAAGAAATATATGCATGGCCAGGAGTTTGGCCTAGTGGTTAAAGTGCTTGCCTAGCATGCATGAAGACCCGGGTTCGATTCCTCAGTACCACATACATAGAAAAAAAAGCCGGAAGTGGTGCTGAGCCTGAAGTGGTAGAGCTCTAGCCTTGAGAAAGTCCAAGGACAGTGCTCAGGCCCTGAGCTCAAGCCCAGGACTGGGCAAAAAAAAAAAAAAAAGAAATATATGCATGTGCATTTTGTGGCTAGAATTGTATACAATATAATTCTGGTGATTCAGATGGCAGAATATGATAAACACAAGAATATGAGAAAGTTTGTGCTGGTGTTATTGAATAGGTCAACTGTTTAAATACATCTGAATGCATCCCTGATTATTACAAATGTTGAGAATCTTTGTATGTTCTGCAATGCTTTAGTTATATAGCTCTGTAAGGTAAGTCATTGCCATCAAATTAGGAATGCTTTGACCACAGGTTGAGAAATGGAATATGCTGTGAGGGTTAGTTTAAGCTGTACCAATGGGATGTGAAGTGTGTGTGTGTGTGTGTGTGTGTGTGACTTAATCCTGGTGAGGAATGAACAGTATTTATTCTACCTGGCTTCAAACTTTGTTTCTCAGATCCCAGGATCCAAAGTAGGTAGGATTGCAGGTGTGAGCCACCAACATTAGTTTAACAATATGGATTTGTAAATGTTAAGTAAGAGGTAGTTCATGTTTTGTTAAGTGAGATGGATGATTTGTATCTGGTCTTGATGAGACCCTAGAGGCTGTGTTGTTAGGTATGAATGCATCCTCAATAGCAAAATTATATCTCTGAGCAGTAGACTATAAGAAATACCAGGTGAAACCCCATGCAAAAGTGGTCTACCAATCGAGTTTAGAAGATTACTCAGAAAGTCACTATGCTTTAACATCCTACTAGTAGGTGTTTTCAGTCCTTATAGTCTCACACAGGTAAATTATTAAAATCATGACACATCAGTGGAAATATATCTTATCCTCTTAATGATATCCTAAAACCTGTAAAAATAAATATGTCATTTTTTTTCTAGACTCCCTGGTTGTGGAATACAAGGCACTGCTGGTACAACTATCCCTACCAGGTAAGTAGACCTGCCATGTGGGTCACACATGGGTCACACATAGGAGCATCACACATGGATCTTCCTTAGGTTCAAGTTCATGGCTTCTGGCAACTGTCACTTATTTTTTAGCCTCACCCCACTGGTTGCTTCTGGACATTATCGACTGAAGAAAATAGTTTGCATGTTCTTGTTGTACTAGGAATCAAAGCCTAATTACTTTTTCAAATGGTGCAGACCTAGAAATTCTGAAGATTAGAATTTAGGCAGTTCAATGGGTGCATGATTTTTCTTTGCCTGAGTTACTCGGCTTCTTATTACAGAGCAGAGTGACAGCCTGATGACAGCACAGGCCGCAACACAAGTGGGAGCAAGCAGTGGGAGCAGCCATGCGAGTTCATGCCACTTTGTAACTCCCAGCAGCCTCTAAATATGTAAACCAAGCACCATTCTCTTCTGTGCAAAAAGATGGGCCTGTACAATTACATATGAATGGTTTCTAAAACTAAAATTCTATTTCACTAATAGTATGATTGAAGTCATCTCCCAGAAATGATCCAAAAGTCATCTCCCATCCCTGCCTACAGACATAACTTTGCAGCTATCCATGAATTCAGTCATATTAATACGTGTTGTGGTAGTTGCTAGATGAGTTTACATTTGAATGTCAAAGGTAGGCTCTTTCGAAGAATTCCTAGCTATAAAAGTCCTAGATTAATTGGGAAATGTCCTACCAGAGAAAATGCAACTGTATATTTTGTTGGCAAAATAATGACACATTAGAACAAGCCATTTGAGTTTGGGGTTGTCCTTGTAGGTGTGCGGATGGTTGGTGGAGCAGCATGCTCCACATCTCCTCTCTCACAGAGTGACAACCATGGGTAAGGACCCGCATTGGATTCTCTTTGGGAAAATTCTTGGCTATAGGCACATTGCAGTGGAGTTTAAGTTTGCATTACCATCCCTTTCAAGCAGCTTATCTAGGTTGGAAAAAATGCAAATAAGTCACAGAATATGGTTCGAAAAAGTTGAGTACTCAAAATACCTGATATAGACTGAAGCAGGGCAGAAATGCTCACTTACGATCATGGTAATCTCTAAATTCAGTTATAATTCTCAGGCTCAACTTCTCTTTTGGTGTCTTGAGTACTTGGAATGTTGTCATTTTAAGTCTCAACTTGTACTCTATAGTAGTATACTGAGTAGATAATCCAATATAGATAGATAAGTAGATAGATCCAATTTCTATTTATAAGAGGATTTTAAAGACTGCTAGAACCTTAATTGGAAAGTTAGCCTGAAAGCTGCTATGAGGTAAATTCCACAACATGGAAGACATTGAGACAAGTACCACTTGAAATGAGATACCTACCCTTTTAACTGCCATGTAGTCAAAGATAATTTTCACCAGTCCTGGGGGTTGGACTCAGGGCCTGAGCACTGTCCTTGGTCCTCAAGGCTAACATTCTGCCACTTGAGCCACAGCACCATTTCTGGCTTTTTCTATGTATGTGGTACCTAGGAATCAAACCTGGGACTTTGTGCATTCTAGGCTAGCACTCCACCACTAGGCCCGACTCCTGGCCCCAATTTTCACATTCTTAGCTGGAGCTAAGAAATTACTTATTTGAAAAGATGAGTTGCTAGGACTGTGGCATACAGTGTAGCAGCAGGCTGGTTCACAAACAGCACTATAGACTCATCATGGAAATCTGATAGTCTAGTAGATATCTGTTATTAAAATAAGAAATTACTGTGCAAAGAAAGATGTGGAGATTCTGATCAAGAATTAACTTTCAGTTATAAGACAGCATGGCCTAACCTTGCATAATTCAGCATAAGCCTTCCAAAATCTAGAACAAATTCATGATCTCTTGATCTCTTGGGAACAGTGGACATCCTTCACAAATGGCATATATTAATAAAATCTTAATGGATTTTGCTCTGCATGTGTATTGAAGGACTAAACACTAAACTTGTAGTTGCTAAATGTATAATCATAGTGCTTTGCGTATAATCATATCGAGTAGATTGCAGTTCAAAGCCAAGTTCAAGCTTCCGGAGCACTTTGAAAGATTGAGCATGCTCATAAAAACCTATTTATTAGGGTCCTTAGCATATTACATAAATAATTGAGTAGATTTTTCAGAGGAAAAAAATAGTAATATACTTGAAGTTTATTAAAGGCACACTCCTCCTCATATTTGTCATAATTTCCCATGGGTATATTTTAAGATGAAAATAATATAAGGTTGCACTCAATTGACCTGGCCTTGTACAGCTTGATACAAGGAACATATGTTAGACATGAGAAGCCCTGAGCAGGTCATGAGGCCTCACTTACTCTGAGACCTGGACTTGGCCTCCTAACCTGAATTAACTGACAGCAATTTCCTGCCAACTATATAATTTAGAGCTGGAATGAGAGTATTAATTTTCTAGAGATTTCATGAGAATAAAGAAGTTAACATGTGAGTGAGCTTCGTGTACTGCCGAGTAGCCCGTAAATATGATAATTAGAGTGAAGTGCTCTCTTGTGAACTCCACAGTTTCTATATGTGATCTAACTTGTCCTCATGAACCTTCCCAGCAGATGATGCCAGGAGGAAGAAAATCTCACTAAAACTGAAATTTGACTTTGGCTGAAAGGCTACTGAAGCCAAGGCACTATTTTGCATTTACTTTATTCTGTTCACATCTGCCCACCTACCCATCCTTGACTGTGAATACTTTCTGGCTTTAAATACGAAGTTGGTAGGAAATAAATTCTCTCCACAGTGACACTATACTTGATTTTTTTCTAAGTCACTTCAAACCTCCATCACACAATTCCTAAGAAGAGATTGTGTTCACGCCTTAATTTCAAGATCTTCCAAAGGCCTGACCTACAAAACCGAATTGGATTCTAGGCATTAACAAATGAACCCATGGAGAGGAATAGGAATTCAGCCGTAGTCATGCTCACTGTCACTTGGAGTTTTATTGATATAAACTTGTCATTTCTAGAGACACTGGGGAAGCTGAAGGAGCAGGTCAGCCAAGGGGGAATTTTAGAAAAATAAGCCCCTACCTTGAAAATAGCAATGCAAAATAAAGGGGCTGGTGATGTAGCTTAGTGGGTGAACAACTGCCTAGCAAGAACCGAGTTCAATCCCCATTACTACCAAAAAAACACAAACAAAACTCCTGTAATGTACTTTGTTGTCAAAAAATCTGAGACGCACAATTGCTTTCCTTGATACCTGTGTTTATAGTAACTAAAGCAAGTGCCATCTTCTATGATGGCACTCATTATGCTGTTACTACTATAGAACGTGTATACCTTCAATTGTATTTATTATGTGCAACTTGTGAGGAGAGGTAGGTACAGGTGAGTAAACTAAAGCCAAATTTTATACTTAAGCTGTGTCTTGACCTCCCATATCCTTCTTAGGTGCCCAGTCTGGTATCTCTAAGAATCTTTTCTGTTCCTCTGATCTTTTCATAGTTTTAAATCCTTGTTTTTTTAAAAAAAAATACTGTATTGTACATTTTCTAATACCAAAAAAAAATGCTCTCTGATTGCTGAAGGATTTGAAACTGCCTCAGTGGCCCTTCTACAACTTCCATTTCTGTCACTACCTTCCCTATCCCTGTACATTCAATTCTCATGGACATTCCAGGATTATTCCTACTACAGATGCATTAGATATTTTTTTTCAAGTTGCCTAAGATATTCTGCAGTGACTCCTGTGAAAGAAACAAACACAATTGTGAAATTGAATAAAGAATCGAAACTGGGAACTATTCACACTGGTTAATGTAGTTTGGGCTTGAGATGAGCTATGGATTAGAGGTGTTCTGGAGAGCTCCATTATCTACAGAGAAAAATAGGGCAGATACTCCATTTGTTCAACATAAGACAATGTTTCCTTTCAGCCCTGAGCTTGGGCTGTTTGGAATACCAATTGGGTCCCTATTAACTATTAATTTTTTCCTTCTTTCCTTTTATCCTCAGCCACTGACAACTGACCTTCACTACTATTACATCTTGGAGCTGTCATTTTACTGGTCTTTAATGTTTTCCCAGTTCACAGATATCAAAAGGAAGGTAAGAATGGCTATGTCAGAAAGGCTTGCAAACCTATCTTTAGCAGCAATTGAGTGTAATCTCCAAGACACTCGCTTTTATTCTGGAAACACTTGGTTAGTACTGCTTTTTATTTTGTTAGAGAAAGCGTACTGTTTGTGATGTTTTATATTTTGCTCCTATAGCCCCTTAACTCTTTCTCCCAAGCTCAATGTTCTGTTCTCTATGCAAAAACAAAAAGCCCAATAAATCCAGACAGCAGTAATTTTCTGTCAGTCTGCCTCTCAAGTCCCTACATTCTTCAAATTAAATAAGAAGAAAAGTGGTTTTGTGGCACCCACGAGTGAGTAAACTCTCAGTGTTGCAGACCTGCAGAATGAATTCCTCAATTAAAGTATTATCAAGTGTCGAAAATATGTTCCAGAAATGCAGTCTCCCTAAATGAACTGATATCTGGTTTCACCCCTCCATGCACTGTACTGCAATTGCTTTTACTGAAAGCACTCATGATGCCCTGAGTGTTAGACTGCTCTTTTTGGTTTCCATTCTACCATTCTAGCTGCCTTCGTGCAGAATTACTCTTGGGTTATTCAGAGCTTGCTTTTTATTTGACACCATTTTCTCAATATTCCCACACTGGGATCAAAACTTCAAAGCTGTCTCACTGGCTTCCATCTTAATGACTGAGGTGCTACATATTTTGGTGCATCAGAGCTCCAGACACAAGTTACAGGATGATAAATCCCTGGCTAATGGAGCTTACGTGCACCTTACTCCACTTCCAACCATGTATAATCCGTATGCCAATAAATCCCAAATATTTCTTTTCTGCCCACTTTTTTGGATAGATCACACTTCCACATTTCTAGTCACATGAATAGTATTGTGGGGTTTTTTTTTTGGTTGTTACATTAGTTAACCCTCATAACAACTCCAATTCTAATTAGACATTTTCTTACCTTCATTTTATACATGCAAAACATTCCTAACTGAATACATGATTGCATCATCTCATTCTTTCTCCAGTAATCCTTCTAGTCAGTCAGGGAAGCTAGGATGTTACTCATTTCCTTTATGCCATTGAATCCTCTCTGCATTCACCCAGCCTTATTACAATAGCTTCCTAAATGGTCTACGTGCTAATCATCATTCTTATCTAAAAATGCCAAAGAATGTTTCTTCAAGAGAAATCCCCAATTACCTCAAGTAATATTCAGTACTGTAAACAGCATCATTCAAGCCCACCTCTCCAGGTCTCTTTCCCACTTCCAACACACACAAGTGCTAGCTAGAAGTATCTTCTCACCTGTGTCCAAAAACCTTCCTTTCTCTTATGCATCTTTATTCTGTGTAAAAACCTGCCTGTGGCAAGACTATTCCCCCTTCTCCCTTGTCAACAAACAAGACCTTCCCTGAAAATAAACTCTTCTTTGAAACATTATCCCTCAAAGGGTATTACTACAAGTCTCTCTGTATTTACTTCATGAGGGCATCTTACGCTTGCCATATTCTCTTTACAGTATGGTAAATTGCCTCTCCCCTTTCTCTAGTTGTGGAGGAAATGGAGCCATGTCTTAGTTCATTTAGGTTGTGATTGGGAACATTACAAACAACAAAAATCCATTTCTGGCATGAAGTCCAATATCATGGTGCTAAGATTCAATGTCTCTTAGATGGCCTCTCCTTACTCTGCTTTCTCATGGTAGAAGGGACATGCATCTCTTTGGGGGCCTCCTTTATAAGGATGTGAATTCTAATCAGGCAGGCAAAAGGTCCTAATATTATTAGTAGGGGTGGAAGATTTCAATGGGAATTCAAACCATCAGACCATAGCAGCAAGATCTGTTCATTTTTGTACCCCCTTGTGACTGTCAGCACAGCTAACTGTGGGGGTGATTGGTGTGGTTAGGGTGAATGAATGTGTGGTCTCCATTCCACAGCAGACAGGACTGAACATGATGGTGGAGCACAAGACTGCAATCTACTAAAATACAAACTGGCATTCAGTGGCTGCTGAAAAGCACGTAGGACTTTAAAAGCCCGCAACCTGAGTCCCCCTTCTTAGGAATGGTCCTTCCTCCTTCCAGGATGAATAGCCTGCATGGACTGGCATGATGAAGTCTCCTGACGTTAATGCCTGCCAGGCTGTGATATATGCTCTCAGATCCTCAAAACACAGTACAGAGTCTCTGTCAGGATGAGCTAAGATAGAGTAGTTGACTCCCCAGTGGCCCACAGTTCACCATTTCCCTTACTGACTGCATGAAACACACTGGGTCTGCTTCTGAAAGCATTTAGAGACCCTTCAACAAAGATAGGCCATATGGATCTTTTCTGTGGTATAAGAAACAGATCTTACTAGTTGATATGCGATGTATCATGTTCCATAAAATGCCCAGTTTTATATTTTATTCTCTTTTGGGTAGTCCATTTATCCTGGTAGTCATAAAAAATACTTACAACCAAGAAAGAGGAGTAATATTCGTTCTCTTTCTTCATCTTGAGAAAACTGATGCCAGGAAGTTCACATGAGTTCTCAAGGCCAGGAATGTAGGAATGAATGAGAACTCATGTTTGTCAGGCAAAGGCCCTGTGACTCTTAACGTAGGGCACACATTTCCTAGCTCTGTCTCTGCCACACTTGACATGACAACACTTTGTCGTTCCATTGGCTCATCTTTTACTGGTTAAGAATTAGAAGAGACAAGCAGATTAACTAAAGTAGGAGGTTCTTGTCCTGTTTCCAGAATTTTAACCCTTAGCAAGGCATTGTTATTCAAAATCACCAAGTCCCTCCACGAGGTTGAGCTTTCTCCTTTGTACTCCTTACTCACCTTTCAGTGAGCCAGTGGAGCATAGCAAGTTTTCATTGTTGTAAACCCTACGATGGTTATCTCAGTAGTTTTCCTAGATGAATTACAATCAAGGATTGAAATACATTATTTTGTGTGATTTTAACGTAGTTGGCATTAGTGAGGAAAACTTAGAAAAGATAAACTTAGCTTGAGACTTGCAGGACTGAGCCCTGTATATATCAGAACTGTCTGTATGTATTGTCAATGTCTGGAAATTAATTTTTTTTCAAGTTGATGCTGATAACTCATGTTAGATGTCCAGCACTCCTTTTTGGGGAAAGTACTTTTGTATTTTCCTAGCACGGCTGGCTTATTGTAGTTTCTTGTGCTGAACGAGAATGTGGTCACTACCAGACATGCTAATTAGTTATCACAGGTTGTAGTAAGGACTTCCCCTACGTCCCCCAGCCACCTTCTCATTGTACACCCTGGCTCTTCCTCCCCTCCTCCCTGAGGACCCTTGATGGCCCTGTCCTGATTACACTCCACCTGAAGCCACGATTTATGGAGCCTTCCACTTGCCAGATTCACCCCCACCTTCTGTTCTAGGGCTATGAACTGCTCCTAAAACCAACCTTGCTTCTCTCTCTTTTTTAAATTTATTTCTGCAAACTAACTGCTGTTTATTGTGACTTTATACAACAACTCCTTATGACTAGGATTTTTTCTCTTTTTTAAAATTTTATTTTATTGTTGGGGTAATGTACAGCGGGGTTACAGCTACATTCATCAGGTAGTGGGTGCATTACTTCTTGAAGATTATTACCCCTTCCCATACGTTTCTCCCACTTTCCCTTCTTCCACCCCCTCCCACTCATCTTCCCTTCCCTTCCCTTTTTCAAATAAACAAATAAACATATATACAATATGTCAGTCAGATACAATAACAACATGAGATAAATCTTAAGGGTAAAACAACATGAGATAAACCTTAAGGGCAAAAGAAGAGAAAAGAAAAGGCTTTACATAATACAAGAACAACAATCACAAAGATAAACCTCTTGTTTCCATATCCTGGAGTTCATTTTGGTTAGCCTTATCTTGAATGGATATATGTACATAGCTTTTGAGCTATTATGATCCACTGCTAGGAGAATTCTAAACATATGCTAATTGTTACAGATGAGGGAAACCATGGAGCCTTTGTTTCTTTGGGTCTGTCTTACTTCACTTAATGTGATTTTTCCAAGTCTTTCCATTTCCTTAAAATGGGGCAATGTCATTCTTTCTGATGGCAGCATAAAACAACCTTGCTTCTCAGTCATGGAATGATCAAGATGTTTGAAAGTTGCCATCAGCCATGCAATGTAGAAAACAACCTGTGCAGGCTGCCTGTTGCTGAGCCAATTAAATGCTTCTTTGGCTCCCTAATTCAAAGTTTCCAAAGTTTGTATTTATTTGGTCAGCAAAGAGAAATTTTATTCATCTTATCAAAACAAAAGGACTGGGAAATATATATTAGATGTATAATTTAAATGCTACAAAATATATAAATCTTTTTTTAAATGTCTTTTTATCTTTTCTTTGCCCTCCCCATTCATCTCTCCTTCCTCTTTTTTTTAAATTAAAAAGACAATTAAGATATTATCTTAAAACAGGCATATTCTTGGCACCCAACACTTTTGGAAACAGCTTTTTCCCCCAGGATTTAATGTCTTTTACAATTCTGTTCTTTGGCACCTGTTGGCAATGAACATTTCTCCTGTGCATTTTCAAGTTCCAAGGGAAGCTCATAAATACTGCTGTGCTGAGCTCAGAACAGCTTGCTTACGTCCAGACCTTGCTTCCCATTAACCAAGCTGCTCTCGGCCCTCAGCCGAGCGTTGGGTCCTATGCACATCCAGGGAATCATCCTTGGCAGAGTCCCAGAGCCTGCTGATGGAATCAGTTTGTTCCTCTCTCGGTCTTTAACCTGAGAGGAAAAAATGTTCCATCATGCATGGTTTCTTTCACCTCAGAGGGGGAAGCAAGATGATTCCATTTAACAAGAATCATATGGACATGGTGTGTTTACTCTCTGATAACTTTATATAGAGCATCTACTACCTTGAGTAGTTAGCTGCCTTTTGGAGCCCAGCCATGGTGCACATTTTGCCTTCAGGGCTTCATCTTTAGAGCTTTAATCTTCTTACAAGAACTCAGAAATGGCATGGAATTAAAAACATACCCTGCCTAAGCAGTACCATGCTTGACACATAGAACCTGGCACACAATGGCCAAAATTTGGTTGAATCAAAGTCAACACCAACATATTTTAGTGTGTGTGTGTGTGTGTGTGTGCACGCGCGCGGGCTCAAGCCCACATACTGATGCTTTAACCCAGAGCCTGAGTGCTGTCCCTTAGCTTTTTCACTCAAGGATGAGACTGTACTGCTGGGACAATAACACTACTTCTAGCTTTTTTTGGAAGTTCATTAGATATGAGTCTCATAGACTTTCTTGCCTGGGCTGGCTTTGCCCCATTATCCACAGATCATTTAAAATGCCCTTACTAAGGAAACTCAAGTACTGAATTAACTTTAACTTTGTTAGCTCCTCATAATCATTCCAACTACTTGGGAGGCAGATATCAGAAGGAGCAAAGCTTATGGCCAGCACAAACAACATAATGAGACCCTTATCTCAACCAATCTGCCTGTAGTAAATGATTCATATCTATAATCCCAGGTATGTGGCCACCATGGGGAGGAATATTGTGGTGTAAAGACAGCTCTGAATAATAAAAAGTGAGACTCTAGTGTTGAGTGTATAGATTGCAAACATTTTGTGTGTGATGAAATAGGCATGAGTAGGCATAGAGAAACACTGAACCATAGGACATAGTAGTGGCTCCAAAATCACACATTGCTAGTTCTTTGCCCTGTGAATGGAAATAGTTGCTTTTTCTCCATGGAACCCTGTTTTGACTTGGAGGAAGGGTGGGGTCCCTCCTTGTGAGTTAGGTAAATGTTTTCACGAAAATATACCCGTGAGCTTGTTGGGGTGGGGGTAAGAGTTGAAGGAAAGCAGCAAACCCTATTGTGTGTGTTATGCTTCTAAACAAAAATCAGATGTTTAGAAAATGTATACCCACCCATGAAAACTGGTTAATCTCTGCACTTGAAACCTTTCTGATTAGATTTGTGGTGGTGTTTTTAAAGAATTGTAGAACACAATATATTGTTAGCCCAATGAATCAGTATTTTCCAAACCAATGGAATTTGATGTTATAAAATCAAGGAAGACACATTCTAAGAGCAAGCCACACCATGGACTGATGTAGTAGGATAGAAAGTGATGGGATGTGATTCACACTCCCTTTGAGAATATCTGACTTGTCAAATTTTGTGTATCAAAAAAGAATGCACATACCTATCTTAAAGTCTATTATAATGGTATTGATACCCTTTTCCAACTATATATTTGTGTAATGGTGCATTCTTGTCAAATGCTTTGTTGTTAAAACAACACCTGGCCACAGATTAAACATATATCGAGTGATAACAATCCAACTTCATTTTTTTCACACTCATGTTTCAAACTTAGGGCCCTGTGCTTGCTTTAGCTTTGAAGCAGTGCTACATGACTGAACAACACATACCTTGGCACTTAGGCAGTAATGTAGTTCCAGGGCTCTCTGTTCCTTAAATTTAGGGATTCCCCACTGCTCTCAGAGGTGCATCTGGTTTGGGGGATACTCTGTCTTAGGTTGGAAAGTTCAACTTCTTCTGAGAAAGCTTGGGCTATCCCTGTAACTGTCTCCCAGCAAGCAGAAACTCCTGGAGTTTTCTCCTCATCAATTCCAGCGAATTCATTCTTCTTCTTTGACCAGGGAGCCCTCCCACTGAAAGTTTTTGGGTGCTTTCCAAATGCTGTCTCTGAGTCTTCCTCCTCATTGTGTCTTCCCTCATGTTGCCCCTTGTTTCTGAGAAGCTGAGCCCAAGCCACAGCCCGCACACCCCGATCCGATGATAGCCCATGGCCATGTGTTTATACACCTCTGCAGTCTCAGTCTCCATGCAAAGAGGAATTGAAAAGCATCCTTTCTTCACATCCCAGTGACAGATGGAGTCTTTGGCCTATGAAAAACAGTAGACAAATTAGAAAGGGGGTAATTGGGAGGAGCTCGCCAGGAAGCCAAGGAAGATTGAGGCTTAGAGAAAAGAGCACTTAAGTCACTAAAACCTGAATTCCTGGAGGTTTTCAGGAAGACAAGAGGAAACTTCTGGGTTTGAGGAAGGACAATAAGGCTGATGGCGATAATGCTCTCCCCTGAATTCTTCCTGATGACTCGTAGCACCATCGCGACCTGGATGACCTGGCTAAGATGTTCTTAATTTTCTATCAAAGCACAAAATTGAGTCCTGATTGCCCATTGTGTGTAGGGCCTCAGCACCTGTGCAATGGCTTTGGAGTCCTGCGGTACTGCTGGTTTTAACTGAGTCAGGCCGCCCCCTACTGGTCATTCTGCAAGCTTTCTACTCAAATGGGCATTCTTTTAAAACTTAAAAAAAATAAATTATAGTATTATTATTTTAAGGAGTTACCATCCAATTAATCAGTTTATAACTGCAATGTATCTTGCTTACTGTCACCCCTTCATCACTCTCTCCTGTCCCTCCCAATGCAACCCCTTCCTCGATTTTCTTCATTTTGTAGGATATACATTGAACACTACAACTACTCTGTCCCACTTCTCTTCATTCATCTGCTCCCTTCTCTCACACCTTCCCTGAAATATGCTCTCTAGGTGCTATTTCTTCTGATACTCATTTTAATGGATGTTGAGTTAGTTTATCCACCTTTTGAAAACTCTACTGCAAATACCATACTTCAGTTATTCATTTGTGTACACTTGCATACAACCCTCTATGTGTTTATTTGTATAATTATAAACTAGTCTTAGTTTCTACATGTGAGAGAAATCAGTCATTTCTTTTGTCTCTCTAGTCCTGACTTACTTCACTTAGCATGATTTTTTCCAGATCTATTGATTTCTTTGTAATACCGTGCATCCTAATGGTTGAGTAAAATTCCAAATAGGTGGTCTTGATTTTATATACCAGAAAATAGAGACTTTAGTGTGCTAACCCATATATTACTTTAAACATTCTAAATATCTCAGAAGTTATCCTCAACACACACACACACACACACACACACACGCACACGCACACGCACACACACGCATTATGGCTATGCAGCATGCTGCAACTGAACCAAGACTAACTTAAGCCAAGACCAAAAGGCCTGGGTGTATAGACACTTGTGATGGGATAAGTGAGGTAGTGATACAAAACTTCTGAGGATCTGACATTCAGAATAGCACGTATACATTATTCAAACAACCCCACTCATACAGAGTTACTCGGGAGAGGACACTTTTGCTGGGGAGAGGACACTTTTGCTGGGGAGAGGAAAGCATGAAGGGTGACTTAGGGTGTCACAAATCAGCCACATGCTCTGGCCAGGCCCATCCCAATGTGATTGGAAATACTATCATATTGTTTTCTATTGCACAAATAAACTTTTATTGCATCCTTTTCCGCAGTAGTAAAATCAATTAGAGATTAAATATTAACTAAATAATTCACAGTCGACAAGATTATGAGTTCTTCATCTTGTGGCAGTACCATAAATGTTTCACAGAAGAAAGATTGGGTAAACTCTGCTTACACTGCAGTTCCCTGTCTCACTTCTATGTTTCCAGAAGCCATTAAGTAATTGTGCCTCTAATAATAGAGAAAAGTCATGCTGAATCAAAGTACCTCTTTTCCTTTGGGAACTGGAGAAGAAAGGTAGGGGACTTTCAGGTTGTCTTATAGTTATAACTGATCTTGAGGCTTCTGATGGAGGTTCCTGTTAGGATTCCTTATTTATAGCTTATTTGAATTTCAAAGGTAATATTTAGTGCCATACTTCAGAATATCTGTGAGAGCTAAATCTCTTACACACCCTGTCAGAAGAAAATATGCTGAAGTTTACTGTAGCTATGCAATCACTGACTCTCCAATTACAAGATTACAATTCCCACATTGTGATTGACTAAAACAGGAGTCATAACACTTTTCTGAAAAGGATAGGTAATATTTTAAGCTTGTGGGATTTACATTGTGTTGTCATTAACATTTATATTGTGTTGTCATTCCTCAATTCTGCTTAGCAAGAAAGCTTCCATAGACAAAACTGAACAAACAGGCTTAGGAGTGTTCTCATAAACCTTTAGTTACCAACACAGATCTGGACCTTTGCCTGTTTATTTGATTTCTGAAGTAGAGTAAATTATATGCCTTAAAATAAAGAAAGAGTAGAACCAGGTGCCAATGGCTCAAGCCTGTAATCCAGGGTACTCTAGAGGTTGAGATCCGAGAATCATGGTTCAAAGCCAGCCCTGGCAAGAAATATGGTGAGACTCTTATTTCCAATTAACTATCAGAAAACTGGTGAGCTGAAGTGTTCAGGGACAATGCCCAAGCCCAGAGTTCAAGCCCCATGACAAGAAAGAAAGAGAGAAAGGGAGAAGAGAGAGAGAGAGAGAGAGAGAGAGAGAGAGAGAGAGAGAGAGAGAGAGAGAGAGAGAGAGAGAGAGAGAGAGAAAGAAAGAAAGAAAGAAAGAAAGAAAGAAAGAAAGAAAGAGAGAAAGAGAGAAAGAGAGAAAGAGAGAAAGAGAGAAAGAGAGAGAGGGGGGATGAAGGAAGGAAGGAAGGAAGGAAGGAAGGAAGGGTATAAATGAGGAGGAGGGGGAAGAGAGGAAGGCAGAGTCAGAGAAAGGAAGAGGAGAAAGTCAGTGTTAAAAATGTGATGCCTTGGATTAAAATCTCATAACTCTCATTCCTTTCATGAGGTACTGCCTGATTTTCTCTACTCCACTGCAAATGTAATTCCCAGGAAAAGTGCGCAAAATTAATGCGTTATCTAGCAATCACAATTCAGAGGACATTCTTGTTTGTGGTATAAATATGTATTTTTAAGGAAAAATGAGTGGATTTTGTTTTCATAAAGGTATGTGCTTCCAGATCAATTTGGAAACTATCTCCAGAAGATAAAGCCTTATTTCAAAAACTTTTTGAAATAAGAGTCTGCGTAATCAGAGTATGTCATATGACACCTTAAATTTACACCTTCACAAGTAGTGAATATGTTTGGTATTGTACTAACATTTTTTTTGTCAGTCATGGGGCTTGAACTCTGGGCCTGGGTGCTGTCCCTGAGCTCTTCTGCTCAAGGCTACCACTTACCCTTAAGCCACAGCACCACTTCTGGTTTTCTGGTGATTCATTGGAGATAAGAGTCTCATGAACTTTAGAACCAGGACTGGCTTTGAACCTCAATCTTCAAATCTCAGCCTCTTGAGTAGCTAGGATTACAGGTGTGAGCCATAATGCCTAGCTTTAACATTTTTTAATGTAAAAAGAAAATTTCCCTTGGAGAACTGAATTTAAAATGCTAGTTATAATTAATAATTGGGGACCGAATTTAGGTAACTATAATTTTACCTGAACCCAGCCAGGAGTAGCTAACATGGAAATCCAACAGATTATTCTAGATTCTGTAAATATGATTGTAGTATTTAGGAAATCTGAGTTTGATGGGTTTTGATAGTTACAAATAGGTGGATGGAAGGGATTTTCCCACCCTGCATTGATAAAATCTAAATGGACAATTTATGCAAAAACTGTTATTTGAATCCTTTCAATGCCTACTCCAAGAAATGAGCTGTGTCAGAGGATGTGAGTAATGATTTTCTAATCATGGCTGCATGACTTTTATTGAAGATATTTTATTGTGTCTGATGCTTTTGATAAAGAAATGCAAAAGACAAAAATCCATTATTCCTGCTTTGTCTTATGAAGATATGAACAAAGAAACATCAGTTTCTTGTTCTGGGTATTACCATGAGATCCATAATAATAAAGCAAATGTTTTCTAGAAGCAGAGAGTTTATATGCCAAAATCTAAAAAATAAACGGGGGGAGAGGGGGGAGTTTAAAGCACATTCAAGGACATTGTTATTGATGTTTATATTAGATATGAATTAGGAAACTTAATTATAAAGCAGCCCTACTCCTTCATAAGTCTTTTAATTAATTCATATTTATTCATTTTAAAAATGAAAAAAGAAAACCAATATTCAGAGCATGGGAGATGTGGGAAGGATTTTCCTGGGCAGACACACAGCTGGCTAGTCTTCAAAATTTGCACACCACACATAGGCAAATACAAACACACTGAACTGTGGAATTAAAGCACTGTATGTTTTAATCCAGTTATGTTTCAGAAACAGTCTGGAATATAAGTTGATAGGTTGGAGACATTTTAGTTGAGCTGTTGTCTGGAAGCAGTTCTTGTCTGTAGAACATTATACTCGTGGTGGTAGAATCTCCTAAACAATAGCCTGAAGAGAATGGATTTCATGATCCAGTGGCAAATGTCATGAGAGATATTTTTATTGTCTGCCTAAGGTATCTGGGCTGGCTACCTTTCAAGACTGAGGACAGGCCTATTAGAACTTCTGAAGTAGCGAACACAAGCAGGTGCCACCTGTGTGTAATTACTCATTAGACTCAAGACAGTCAATAACTATAATTTTTGTGATCCACCAGAGACTACCACTGAGAACTGATATCCTTTGATAGAAAAGGGAGTGGAGGAAGAGGAGAGAGAGAGAGAGAGAGAGAGAGAGAGAGAGAGAGAGAGAGAGAGAGAGAGAGAGGGAGAGAGAGAGAGAGAGAGAGAGAGAGAGAGAGAGAGAGAGAGAGAGAGAGAGAGAGAGAGAGAGAGAGAGAGAGAGAATAATGTTCAGTCTGGCTGTAGGCATTTGGAATTGATAGGGCAAGGCAGGTAATGTTTCCAACAGTGGCATTCACAGTTAGTGCAACATGACTGGCTTAGAGAATTAAAAAGAAGGGAAACTATTGTATTTCACTTAAGAAAATTTATCTGACCTCATGAAGGAAACTAGTATACTACTTATCCCTATATATATAATTATCCATAAATGTGAAGCACTTTCCAGGAGAGAAAATGAACCTCAAGTATGTTTGCCAAAGTGTACCAAAATCCATTTCTACAATTAAAAGCATTGAATCCGAGTTTCTAACAGCAAACAGCTTCTGAGCTTCTAGACAGTGTGTGTGCACATTCCTATATGCATGCATATCACCCATTCTAATTAATACAGGTTTGAAATTAGTAGATTAATGACTTCAAATAGAACTTAATTACTATAGTCACCAAGCCTAGAATTACAGAAATGACTTCTCTAAAATAACCTTATCTGACCTCTTAATTATATAGATGAGGATATTGATGCCTTCAGTGAATATTATGAAATTAATGAGTTGGAAACCTGACTGCAAGTTCGCTGTCATACAATGAGTGCCCCAGGCTTGTCCATTAACTACATATGATGCCTATGGTTTTCCTAACTCTAGGCATGCCTGTAACACTCTGGCTTTCTCTTTCTTAATCTTATTTTTTTTTTAATAGAAATTGCCTAGGCCCGGACAAACTAACCAAAAGTACTTACATACTTAAATTGAGCTAGGAAATGAAAATTTGAAATAAAAATCACTGAGTTGGGATAAAGACAACTGTAGGGTGAGGATGGGTAAGTGGGGGGCCCAATAAAAAATGGCTGGGAGTTTGGCCTAGTGGTAGAGTGCTTGATTAGTGCTTGAGCGAGGACCCAGGTTCGATTCCTCGGTACCACATACATGAAAAAGGCCAGAAATGGTGCTGTGGCTCAAGTTGTAGAGCTCTAGCTTTGAGAAAACCCAAGAACAGCACCCAGGCTCTGAGTTTAAAGCCCAGGACTGGCAAAAAAAAAAAATAATGGCCCTTCCATCTAGTGAATCAGAGACAAGGGTGGAAGTCATGGGAGCACACTGGCTACAGAAAGAAAAAGCATGGCAGCTTAGATGAAGAAGAGACATACAGGGCCTCCACACTCCCTGTGGAAAAAAGAGCAAATCAAATCTGTAAAGCACCTACCACTGAACTTGACTTAGTTGTTGGTGCCGATGTAATTCATAGACTCAAAGCAGCTTGGCTGAGCAACCTGAGCAACGTTGCCCAAACTTGTCCTCAGAGTAAACTGGAGAACAGAACCAAAGGAAAGCCCTTCTGCTGAACTACAAGGCTGACTGCTGTCACCTTAAGATGTGTAACAGGCACCTCACCTTCCGTTTCCACACAAAGATCCACCAGTCTTGAGATGCCAGGGATCCTTGTTCTTTTTTGTTTTTTAAGTAATTTCCCTATTTCCTCATCTCTCTATTCTGCCTCATAGTGAGTGTGCTGTAGATACTCTAATGTAGTAAATAAAACCATATTTTTAAATGCCAGAAATAATTGGATCGTTCACCTCTCAATTCTAATTCATCCTTAGTACCAATCTTACTAGTGGGGGAAAAAAATCCATAAGGTTACCATCTAAATCCCTCCTCTCTCACTCTATTCCAATCTCCTGACAGGATAGGAGAGTAGATAGAGGGAGGGAAGGAGGGCAAAAGGAGAAAAGAAAGAAAGGGAGAAAGGGGGAAAGGGAGGGAGGGAATCTGCTTTGTTTTCTCTCCAGGAAATATTCTGGCCCCCATCCATCTCTGTGGCTGTTCTCCTTCTTAGAGGCCTGTCCTGACCCTGTTACGACCGCACGCTGTCTCTTCTAGCAGCCAGAACTTCCTACCATCCCCTTAACATGATTACATGCCCCCCATAGCATAAAGCATTAAAGTATGTTTAATAACAACAACTAAAATATATGACCTCCACAAGGACAGAAGACTGTCCATTTTTGTTTACTTATTTACCTCCAAAGCTTAGGACATAGTAAATACTCAGTAAATATCTTTTTTTTTTTTTTTGCCAGTCCTGGGCTTACGCTCAGGGCCTGAGCACTGTCCTTGGATTTTTCTCAAGGCTAGAGCTCTACCACTTGAGCCTCAGCACCACTTCTGGCTTTTTCTAAGTATGTGGTACCAAGGAATTGAACCCGGGTCTTTGTGCATGCTAGGCAAGCACTCCACCACTAGGCCAAACTCCCGGCCCCATATCTTTTTTTTTTTTTAGGGTGACATACTTTGTGTTTTTTTTTTGTTTTTTTTTTTGGTTATTTTTGTTTTTAAAATTTTTTATTGTAATTAGTAAAAGGGTTACATGATATTTGCCAGATAGAAGGTGCATTAATTCACATACATTGATACCCTTTCACATGTCTTGGTACCCATTTCCCTCCCCCCACACACACCCCCCACCCGTCTTGGTTTTCCCCCCTTCCCTATCAAATTTCAAATATCCAAATACAAATAAATTCAATATATCAGATAACAAAGTGAGATACTATACCAATATGAGATAACCAAAGGACAGCAAAAGAGATGAGAGACAACATAGTACATTAAGGATAACAATCATTCATTATATGGCTTTTGTTTCAATATCCTGGAGGTCCTTTCAATTAGCTTCACATTATATGGCCTTATGTATCAAGATTTTGCTCTATTGCAAATCTCTGCTAGTAGAGCCCAAGGTTTCTACTGATTATGACAAATGAGGGAAACCATTGAGCCTAAGTTCCTTTGAGCCTGGCTTACTTCACTTAATATGATTTTTTCTAAGTCTTTCCATTTCCTAACAAATGGGGCGATGTCATTCTTTCTGACAGCAGCCTAGAATTCCATTGTGTACAAATATCACAACTTGTTGATCCACTCATCAACTGAGGGACATCTAGGTTGGTTCCATATCTTTGCTATGGTGAATAGTGCTGCAATGAACATTGTTGTGCTAGTGGATTTAGTATGCCCTTGTTTCTGGATGGTTGGGTAAATGCCAAGTAGTGGAATTGCTGGGTCATAGGGGAGTTCTATGTTTAGCCTTTTGAGGCACTGCCACACTGCTTTCCATAGTGGTTGAATGAGTTTGCACTCCCACCAACAGTGTAGTAGTGATCCCTCCTGGCCACATCCCCTCCAGCATCTGTTGTCATTCGCTTTCCTGATCTTGGCCATTCTAACTGGAGTGAAGTGGAATCTTAGAGTTGTTTTGATTTGCATTTCTTTTATGACCAGAGATGTTGAGCATTTCTTCATGTGTCTATAAGCCATTTTTGTTTCTTCTTCAGAGAAGACTCTCTTTAAGTCTTTGGCCCATTTTTTAATGGGATGGTTGTTACTTTGGAGGTTAGTTTTGGAGTGATTCAATTTTTTGAGTTGTTGATATATTTTAGGTATGAGGCCTTTGTTCGTTGTTTGGTTGGTGAAGATCTTCTCCCACTCTGTAGGCTTCCTGATTAGTTTACTAGCTATGTCCTTTGCCATACAAAAGCTCTGCAGTTTAATGCAGTCCCACTTATCCAGCCTTTCTCTGATTTGTTGTGATTCTTGGTCCTTATTAAGAAAGTTTCGACCTGTGCCAAGGAGGCCTAGTGCCGGCCCCATATCTTTTAATAAATAAATGGCCAAATGGATCATATGGATCACATGTAAATTTAAGAAAAGTTTGACCAGATTTAGCCTACATGTAGCTTTTGCTCCCTTATCATGATTTGCTAGTAGATCAATTTCACAGTTTGCTTTTTCCATTTGCTAATTTATCTCTCTTGATGAACAATCTCCAGGGAAGTATTCCTCTTTCTCAGAAGGTTTCATGAAGAGCATCAACCTTTGTCCTCAAGTTTCACAGAAATTCAGTTTACTATGGGAGAAATACAGATTAGAATAAAATCAGACCAAGACTGTATTTCTAAATAACAGTAAACCACATCCACATGGTAAGGATATCAATATTAGAGAAAGATCATCTTTTCACTTGCGTAAAGAAGGGGCTTTCTTGAAGCTGCCACAAATAAGAATAGCTGATTTACTATTACTCCTGCCAGATATTTTTTTTATTTTATTGTTGAGATAATATATAGAGGGGTTACAGATACACTTGTCAGGTAGCAGGCATTACTTCTCATGCATTGATACCCCTTCTCATGTTTTTATCCCCACTTCCCTCCCACCAACCCCCCAGATATCTTGTTTCCCCCCTTCCCTTCCCTATTTCAAACAAACAAATAAACGTATATACAATATACCAGGTAACAAAGTCAGATACAGTTATGGAGAAGGAAGATGAGGAGGGTCACAGCTCAAGAAATCTGAGATGAGGAAATAAAGAAACCACTACACTTGTCTCAATCTATGTAGGCCTCAAAAACAAAATGCCATTGTGTAAGACCCTTGTGAGTAGCACAAGTTTATTTCTCCCAGTTCTAAAGTCTGGGAAGTCCAAAGACAATGGCAGAGCTGATACATGGTGAAGACTCATTTCCTGTTCACATTTGGCGTCTTCTAGATGTGCCTCATACCACGGAGGGCATGGGAGCATGCTGGAGCCTCTTAAATAGACCAACTAATCCTATTCCAGAGGGACCCAGCCTCGTGATCTAATCACATCCCCAAAGACCAATCCCCTAACACTGTAACCATGGGTATTCAGATTTTAACACATGAATTTAGCACCGTCTTAAACTTTATGACTCGGTTTCTCAAGCTTTCCACAGCTAGGACTCAATCATGCCTAAGAATCAAGTGATGCTCTTTTCCTCCCACCGCAGCTGGACATTTCTTTAGAGAAGCCACATACTGATCAAAAGCAACAACAGGTAGAGGCTGGCAGAAAATTCGGTCTGTACTGCTGCCCCAAAGACTTTTCTTTTTTGTATGTATGGGGCTTTGAATCAAATGCAATTCCTTACAAATACTAAGCAATAACTCAATCACTCAGCCATACCCCAGCTGCAAAAATGGTCTTAAAGTCTGTGCTAGCTTTCTGTCACGGTGACAGAAATACCTGAGATAAATCAACTTATAAGGAAGAAAGTTTCATTTTATCATATGGTTTCAGTCCATGACTTTTGGACCTGTGGCAAGGCAGTGCATTGTGATGGAGAGCACATGGTAGAGAAACTTGCTCAAGACAAATTGGATCCAAAAGAAACAAAGATATGGAGAGGTCCCAATATCCCCTCAGCAACAGAACCCCCTAGCCTAACTTCCTCCCACCAGGCCCCACCTTTTAAAGGGTTCTACCATCTTTTAAGAGCACTAGGGTTTAGGGTCCAAGGCTTTGACTTCTACCTTTATGGGACAGTTATTCAAGCCATAACAAAGTTCACATCAAAGTAGTATTCTACTTTGCTTGAAAGTCTGTGATGATTTATCTCCTACAGCATCGAAAATTCTTTGCTTAGTACAAAATATCATTTATTGTGTAGCTTTTTTGTATATTTTATTTGCTTTCTCTTTGGACCCTGATCTCTTCCACTATTTGGTAGATTCCCCAACGTTAGGAATTAGGCCTAACTCATTTTACTATCCTATGTGCTAGATGGATGGACGTTCTCATGGGGTGTTGGTTGGTAAAGGTTGACTGCATGGATAAGAATGCTATTTACTGCTAAGCCCTAACTTGGTTGTATTTTTTCCTCCCTCAAGGACTTTGGCATTATGTTCCTGCATCACCTTGTAACTATTTTCTTGATTACCTTTTCATATGTCAACAATATGGCCCGAGTAGGAACGCTGGTCCTCTGCCTTCATGACTCAGCTGATGCGCTTCTAGAGGTAAAATTTTCCTGCATCTTTAAGAGTGAGAAATCAAGGACTCCTGAAATGCTCACAATCATGTATTCTTCAATCTGATGGTATCTTGATATTGAGGAATATTTCCTTATGGGTTAAATTAGTACAAATAGGCCCTTCAATTAATATATAAACTTTTACCTAAGAAAAGTTAATCACACTAGGATGCTTTATTATTAGAATAATGAGAACCTTTACTAAAATATTTTTATAATGAGAAGTTATTTTAATATGGTTTATTGAGTTGTAAAAAGGCTGATTTGTCTGAAATTTGTATGTAACCCAGTTTCATTGTCAGAACAATGCATTCAAATAAAATTAAGTAGTTTAGCTTTTTATTGCATATATATGTGTATATGTATGTGTATATTCCTTGTGCTTTTACAATGAAAAAGTAGAACTGCAAATTATACAGCAAAACAGTAAAGAATTTACTACTTTCTTGTCATACTCAAAAGGTTTTGTACTTTATATTAAGAAACTTACAAGGCAGTCAAAATTTCAAATAGAAATTGGTCTCAGAATCTATATACTGAGTTTTTATTCCTATCAGCCCACAGTTTTATAATCTTTGAAACATTTATTGTTATTGTAAGCATACAAATATCATCAAATAATGACCTGTTGTTGTGATATAAGCAGAAATTCTATAAACATTCAATCTACTCATAAAAGCAAGTATTTAAGGCCTAAAGTGGATACACAGAATCTTATTTAACAACCTCTAGTCCCTAAAGAGAACGGAAATATAGCACTAATGGACTAGACAAGTCAGATAGTACTTTGAGGCTATGACTTTTAAGTGATTCAAACGTGTGTTCAATGTATTTTTAAAGAAATACATATAGTAGAAGGGCAAGACCACTTGCAATTCTCCTGAAAACCAGTTGCAATTTTGTTAAATACACATACCTAGAAGTTAAAACTTAGGTAGCTACTTAAAATTTTGAAATAAGTCATATAACCAACAAGTTTTAATTGCTGTGGAAATTGCTGGCACAATGATTATACTTCATAAAATACTGGCTGAATTTATCATCTACCAATATTATCTAGAAAAGAAAAAAATCCAGAAATTGAGAAGTCCAAGCAAATTTTCTTCATCATCTACCTGGATCTCTCTCTTTTTTTCTTTCTTTTTACAGTTGCGTACATAAGATAGTGTGTATATTTCTTGCCAAACATTTTTATCTCCTCCCTTATTTTTCTCCTACTTTGATATACTAAATAATACTTGAAAACTTTAAAATATGAAACTTTAGAATGGGATCTAGGGCCTGGCCATTTATGATAAGTTAATGTGACTGCTTATATATTAGATATTAATAAGTAAACATAAAAGAATTACCTGGTTTGTCTAAGGCAGAAGAAGGTAAACATACTTTTTTCTTTAACACAATTTTTGGGGTTATATTCCAACTATTCATGAAAATTAGATCCCATAATCCTGTTTTCCACTCTGAAGCTACTACTTCTTAGAAATACATTTCTCCTTTTGCTTTGTACACTCCTCAAAGCCATTAAATCACAACTTCTGAAGATGCTGTCACCAATTTCTTCCAGTATGACTCATTTAACTTAATTTTCCAACGAGTAGGAAAGAACATTATGCCTGTGGAACAAGGGAACTTCAGTTTACAACTGTGGATAGTAGGTATTGTGCATTCCATATAAAAGTGTAAAAAAAGTAATCAAGCAAGATTCTTCAAAATTCTCTTACTCTTACAGCCATCTCAAAAAGTGAGAGCAGAGAAAAGGGTGTGGCTTTCTTCCTACACTAATTTTTCATGTAAAAGTGGTCTTTTAAGGGGCTGGGAGTTTGGCCTAATGGTAGAGTGCTTGCCTAGCATACATGAAGGCCCAGATTCGATTCTTTGGTACCACGTACATAGAAAAAAGCTTGAAGTGGTGCCGTGGCTCAAGTGGTAGACCTCTAGCCTTGAGAAAAGTCCAAGGACAGTGCTCAGGCCCTGAGTTCAAGCCCCACAACTGGCAAAAAAAAAAGTGGTCACTTAAATCACTGCCATAAATTTTGCAACCAATTCTTAACACGGAAAATTCAACTCCCCCCCTCAAAAAAATGGGTTAGCCAAAATAATATGATCTTGACACTTTCTTTATTTCTAAGTTTATGAGACTAAGCCAAGAAGCTGTCTCCTGGAAATAATCCTTGAACCTATTTAAAGAAAATCCACAATCCAAAGTAGAATTGAAAAAATATTGCGGAAAGTCTCCATGTTTTCTTTATAGTTTGTGACCTCAGCATTTTGGATCTATAAAATGTTTAAGGGTTGATATAACACTTGTTATGTTGATTTGTGAGACCCAATTTCTGTTTTGGTGTCTCTAGCTTGCTAAGATCATTCATAATGCAAAAGTTTTTTTTTCCCTTTTAATACTTTTCCTGTCTGTTTTCCTGAAGCCAAGCATATAATTGAATTTTTCAAGTTGCTGAATATTTTATAAAATTCATGACAGTCAAACATTCTACTTATGGTTAGTGCTGCAATTCACTCAACTTATATGTAATTTATAAACACTGGGGCACGATGCATGACATTTTAAAGTAGTAAGCAATTTTATGCATCTGATAAGCTGTATCTTATAGGGGACTCATACATATTGAAGGAAGCTTTTCATTTATCAGCTTAATTGCATTCGTGTGTTATATTCCTACATTTTACAGGCTGCCAAAATGGCAAATTATGCCAAGTTTCAGAAAATATGTTCTCTCCTGTTTATTATGTTCGCCATGGTTTTTATCACCACACGGCTGGGAATATTTCCATTCTGGTGAGTATACCAATCGTCTTTCTGACGGGACCCCATGGTTCCTGCAAAAGCTTTTGGAGACCTCTTTGTTGAAAATTTTGCTTCAAATCCTTAGTAGGGATGTGGAGGAGAGAGTCAATAAGCAATTTCACTCTCATCCCAGGATAGAGTAACATTCTTGAATAAGGGATTCCACAGCACAGGCAAGTGGGATGTGGCAAGGTTACAGAAGGTCTCCCACTTGTTTAATTACCAGTGCAGAATATGATGCTGCCATAAAAGTTTGACCAAAGCAAGGAAATGTGGCATTACAATCAGATGTCAGGGTGTTCTTTGCCAGATTTCATAAAGGGCAGTTCTAGCTGTATCTCTTGGGATCTCTTTTGAAGATCTAGGGTATCATCCTAGACCCAGCGAGTGAGAAACTTTTTTTCTTTTTTTTTTATTGTAATTAGTAAAAGGGTTACATGATATTTGCCAGATAGAAGATGCATTAATTCACATACATTGATACCCTTTCACATGTCTTGGTACCCATTACCCTCCCCCCCTGCACCCCCCACCCATCTTGGTTTTCCCCCCTTCCCTATCAAATTTCAAATAACCAAATACAAATAAATTCAATATATCAGATAACAAAGTGAGATACTATACCAATATGAGATAACCAAGGGACAACAAAGGAGATGAGAGACAACATAGTACATTAAGGACAACAATCATTCATTATATGGCTTTTGTTTCAATATCCTGGAGGTCCTTTCAATTAGCTTCACATTATATGTCCTTATGTATCAAGATTTTGCTCTATTGCAGATCTCTGCTAGTAGAGCCCAAGGTTTCTACTGATTATGACGAATGAGGGAAACCATTGAGCCTAAGTTCCTTTGAGTCTGGCTTACTTCACTTAATATGATTTTTTCTAAGTCTTTCCATTTCCTAACAAATGGGGCGATGTCATTCTTTCTGACAGCAGCATAGAATTCCATTGTGTACAAATACCACAACGTGTTGATCCACTCATCAACTGAGGGACATCTAGGTTGGTTCCATATCTTTGCTATGGTGAATAGTGCTGCAATGAACATTGCTGTGCTAGTGGATTTAGTATGCCCTTGTTTCTGGATGATTGGGTAAATGCCAAGTAGTGGAATTGCTGGGTCATAGGGGAGTTCTATGTTTAGCCTTTTGAGGCACTGCCACACTGCTTTCCATAGTGGTTGAATGAGTTTGCACTCCCACCAACAGTGTAGTAGTGATCCCTCCTGGCCACATCCCCTCCAGCATCTGTTATTATTCGTTTTTCTGATCCTGGCCATTCTAACTGGAGTGAGGTGGAATCTTAGAGTTGTTTTGATTTCCATTTCTTTTATGACCAGAGATATTGAGCATTTCTTCATGTGTCTATAGGCCATTTTTATTTCTTCTTCAGAGAAGACTCTCTTTAAGTCTTTGGCCCATTTTTTAATGGGATGATTGTTACTTTGGAGATTAGTTTTGGATTGATTCAATTTTTTGAGTTGTTGATATATTTTAGATATGAGACCTTTGTTCGTTGTTTGGTTGGTGAAGATCTTCTCCCACTCTGTAGGCTTCCTAATTAATTTACTAGCTATGTCCTTTGCCATACAAAAGCTCCGCAGTTTAATGCTGTCCCACTTATCCAGCCTTTCTCTGATTTGTTGTGATTCTTGGTCCTTATTAAGAAAGTTTCAACCTGTGCCAAGGAGGCCTAGTGTATCTCCTATTCCTTCCTGTAAAGTTTTCAGTGTGTCAGCTTTTACCTCCAGGTCTTTGATCCATTTGGAGTTAATTCTAGTGCAAGGTGACAAAGAAGGATCCAGCTTTAGTTTTCTGCAGGTGCTTAACCAGTTCTGCCAGCACAACTTGTTGAAGAGGCTGTCTTTCTTCCATTCTATTTTTTTGGCTCCCTTGTCAAAGATTAGGTAGCCATAGGTCTATGGTTTAGTATCTGGGTCCTCAGTTCTATTCCATTGGTCTTCAGGCCTGTTCTTGTGCCAGTACCAAGCTGTTTTGAGAATTATAGCTCTGTAATAGAGTCTAAAGTTTGGAATTGAAATTCCTCCAGCGCTGTTCTTTCTGCTAAGAAGTGTTTTTGCTATACGGGGTCTTTTATTATTCCATATGAAATTTTGAATTGCCTCTTTATTTCTTTAAAGAATGCCATTGGGATATTGATGGGTATTGCGTTGAATTTGTAGATAGCCCTTGGCAAGATTGTCATTTTCACAATATTGATTCTTCCAATCCAGGAGCATGGGAGGTTTTTCCATTTCCTTAGTTCTGCTTTAATTTCTGTTTTTAGGGTTTTAAAGTTTTCATCAAAAAGGTCCTTTACATTCTTAGTTAAGCTAATTCCTAGGTACTTTATTTTCTTTGAGGCTATTGTGAGAGGAGTTTCTTTCCTGATTATTGCCTCGTTCCTCTCACTGTTGGCGTAAAGGAAGGCAGTTGATTTTTGAGGGTTGATTTTATAGCCTGCTACTCTTCCAAAGTTTTGAATCAGCTCAAGGAGCTTGGGAGTAGAGTCTATAGGATTCTTTAAATACAGAATCATGTCATCTGCAAAGAGGGATAGTTTTATTTCCTCTTTCCCGACTTGGATCCCCTTAATGCTTGCTTCTTGCCTTATTGCACTGGCTCGGAATTCTAGTACTATGATAAAGAGGAGTGGAGAGAGTGGGCATCCTTGTCTCGTTCCTGATTTTAGAGGGAATGGCTTTAGATTTTCGCCATTAAGTGTAATACTAGCAGTGGGTTTCTCATACACAACCTTTATTACATTGAGGAATGTTCCATGGATTCCTAGTTTCCCAGAGCTTTTAACATAAAGGGGTGTTGGATCTTGTCAAATGCCTTTTCCGCATCTATTGAGACAATCATGTGATTTTTGTCATTGCTCCTGTTGATATGTTGAATTATATTAATTGATTTGCGTATGTTGAACCAGCTTTGCCTCCCCATGATGAATCCAGTTTGATCATAGTGTATAATTTTTTTGATGAGTTGTTGTAGACGGTTGGCCAGTATTTTGTTGAGAAGTTTTGCATCGATGTTCATCAAAGAAATAGGTCTATAGTTCTCTTTCTTTGATGAATCTCTGTCTGGTTTGGGGATGAGGGTTATACTGGCTTCATAGAATGATTTTGGTAAGGAACCTTCATTTTCAATTTCGTTGAAGAGCTTGAGGAGTATTGGTGTGAGCTCTGCTTTGAAGACCTTATAGAATTCAGCTGTGAATCCATCTGGCCCTGGGCTTTTCTTAGGTGGAAGTTCTCTAATTGCCATTTCTATTTCAGAGCTTGAAATAGGCCTGTTGAGTTGGCTTAGTTCTTCTTGGTTCAGTGTGGGTATGTTAATATTGGCTAGGAATTCATCCATTTCATTTAGATTCTCAAATTTGTTGGCGTAAAGGTTTGAGAAGTATTCCCTCATGATATTCTGGATCTTGGTAATTTCTGTCGTGATATTACCATTTTCATCTGTGATTTTGTTTATTTCAATATGCTCTCTTCTTTTTTTGGTAAGATTTGCTAAGGGCTTGTCAATTTTGTTAATTCTTTCAAAGAACCAATTCCTTGTTTTGTTGATTCTTTCTATAGTTTTTTTGGATTCCAAATCATTTAATTCTGCTTTGATTTTAATAATTTGCTTTCTTCTACTGGGATTAGGGTTGGTTTGTTGCTCTTTTTCCAGGAGCTTAAGGTGAGACTTGTTGGTTTGCAATTTTTCCAACTTGTTGTTGTAGGCACTCAGCTCTATAAATTTTCCTCTGAGAACTGCCTTTGCTGTGTCCCAAAGGAGTTGGTATTTTTGTGTGCTCCATACTGTTAAATTTCATAAACTGTTGGATTTCTGTTCTGATCTCTTCGATGACCCATTGGTGATTCAACAATGTGTTGTTCAGTCTCCATGAGTTACAGGGTTTTTGTTGGTGGAGATGTGTGTTCAGTTCCAATTTGATGCCTTTGTGGTCTGAGAGTGTGCATGGAATAATTTCAGTGTTTCTGAATCTGACCAGGTTTGTTTTATGCCTAAGATGTGATCTATTTTGGAAAATGTTCCATGTGCTGCTGAGAAAAACGTATATTGTGTTGTTGCGAGTGAGAAACTTTATGATGAGTTTAGGTTATCTGTGTTTTGATGTCTTGGTGATGATTCTATTTCATATTAAAGTTTAAAATCCACCATTCATCCTAAGTACTTCTTACCAACAACTCTATAAAAAGCTAAAGAATATAGAAAATATAAACACCTATGAATCTCTATGACTCTTTAATGTCTAGCTGGCTTTTTGTTCAAAGAAAATGGCATGTTTTTATGAAATTTGACAATTCTTCCTATAGAAAATAGGTCCAATGTTGACTGCTAAAATTATCATAGATCTATAAAGAAACATGTATCCTCCTTTAAATATTTATTGCCAAAAGTTCTTCAGAAAACTGGTTCCTATAGCTCATTTCTAATATCATAGTGCAAAGCATAATGCATTCTATAAAGCTTTCTGTATATTTTGAATTATGAATGGATAGGCAGAATAGAAAAACAGAATATTTCATACAGGTCATTTATTTAAACAGGTATCCCCAATGTAGGAAAACTTTATAGATGGTTTTCGCTTAGCTGAGGTAGTACGAATACTTCAAATGAACAAGGAATACAAACAAATCTTATAATAGGCAGATTGTGTATTAGTGGTCAAATTTTTTCTGCTTACTTGGAAGATATATTTTTATTCTTCATGTATTATAATAATAATAATTATAATTCTTACTATTCTTATAATAAGACAAAGCTGCTCATTTATATAATTTTAGTACAGGAAAGGTCTTTCCTAGCTTTGTACAAAAGTCAGAAGATAAAGGAAAATAGGAGAAACACTTTCTGTTAACCATCACATTAACAAATAGAGAAGTAGGATAGGGAAGGGGTAAAAACAAGATGAGGGGAGGTGGTGGAGGGAGGGAAATGGGGACAAAAACATGAGAGGGGGTATCAATGTTTGTGAAGTAATACACCTTCTATCTGGCAAATATAATGTAACCTTTCTATTAATTACAATAAAAATAAAAAATTCATATGAAAAAATAAAAAAAAAGAAAATAGGTCCAATGTCATCAATCTTTGTCTTTAAGACTAATCCTTGATCTAGGGGGAAAAAATCAAAAAGAACCTCCAATCACTCCAAGTCTTCCACTGATAGGCTTTTCTTCCATGTAGGAAGAAGGATTTGTTTGTTGGCTTGTTTGTCTGTTGGAGATATTGAAATTTAGCACAGGGCTTCAAAATTACTAGACTGATGTTCTGTCACTAGAGTCACATCTCTAAGTCCTATTTTTGTTGGTTATGTTTGAGATAGGATCTGGAAAAGTTTTCAGTCTAGCTTTGAACCATGATTCTCTCACTCACAGGAATACAAATATGCATGTCAAATTGACAGGGTGCTTTGAAAGAGAAGCTCAAGCAGTAAGATATACACAGAGTAGAGAAATGAATGAGTACTATGTTACTTTTCTGTTGGGGCAGAAAAATAACGTTGGTAAAGTTGGGGCCAGTTAGTGAATTATGTCTATCACCAAAATTCCATTAATGAATTCTTATCCTCCCCTCTCTGGCCCCCCACACAAATAGCTTTGCCTTAAACCTTATAGCTCATTTAGATTTTTTTTAATGAAAATCATTTCTAAGGAGCAGTGCCAAGTGTTGACAACAGCCATTTATAAAACCTCATTATAGTTTAATATCTATGTAGGTAGGGAACAGTAGAGTAATTCTGAGTATAATGCATCGTAATTATTTCACGGATGGAGCTCTTTCAACATTATTAGCAGAACTAGTGATGAGAATTCAATAGAAAAAAATTAAGCGAAGCTTAAGGAATTATTTCTCAGAATGATAGTGCTTTCTATTTAGCCTTTCTGAAAAGCTGCATTTGAAAGAAACATCATTCTCAAGAATTTGCTTTCTTCCTTTCAAGAGTAGAATTTGAATTAGAATTGAGATCAGCTCTTCTCCTTCTCTGAGGTTAACGTGTAAGAGCTCTTGAGTTCAGATACCTACACTTTATCTAGAGCATAATTCCACAGAATAAACAAGTTCTGTCCCACTAAGGCCCAGATGGTGTGGGTGGACCCTGGAAGGTGACCTGTGCTGTCCTCCTAGACAAGTCTTCTTAACCAAATATGAGAAAAGAGCTGTTCTTGCCAATCAGTAGACCTCCAGCAACCATGCTCCTTGGTGCACCCAAGTTTTTCAATTTGTAGAGAAAAATATTTTTCTGTTTACAACACAATAAGTAATGTCTGTACCTGTTGCTATTGTCATTGGCAAGCTAGTGAATCAAAGCTTTTCCAACAGCATCTAACAAATTATCAAGGTGCCTGAATGATCTCGTTTTGATCCTGCCTTGATTGGTAGAATATGACTGGTAGTGCAGATTTAAATTGTTCACATTAAGGAGACTAAAAATCATATTTTAAAGTTGTGTCTTACTATTGTGAAATTGTTTAAACATTCATTTAGTCTAGGGAATCCTGCTGCTGGGAAGGACCTTTTAGGTTACTGGATCAAGTGATATCACTTTGGGGATCCAGAAGATGTATCTTCTTTTATTAAATGAAACCTGGCTCTCAACTTCTAAACTAAGGATTCTTAATTTGACTTAGAAACTCCTAAAACACTTGTAAGGCCTATGCTGTCTGAAGAGGAGGAAGTGGGAGAGGGAGGACATGGAAGAGTTTACATGTGCGCATGTCTGTCTGTCTGTCTATCTGTCTGTCTGTCTGTCTGTGTCTGTGTGTGTGTACCGACTGGGTGAAGGGTTATGTGTCTGTGTGTACCTACTGGGTGAAGGGTTAATAGCTTTATTGACATCTCAGTCTCAGACTGTTTTCTCTCATCAAGGAAACACACTGAGTGGTCCCTTCTCTCTCTAGTGAAAAGTCCTTCAGAACATAACAGTTTCTAATAAAACACCTCTGAATTTCTCTTCTGCAAACACAGCCTTCATTGTCAGCTCTTACCAATACTTGCTGTTCTCTTTCACTTGTCCACTGGAATTCCTCTGGTCATATTCTAATCACATCCTGATCGAAGCCAGCACACTGTAATTGGCATTCCATCCCACCACGCAGTAAGCATTATGAGCAGCTTTCACTGCATAAGTGATGATTGATTCACACATGGAAGCTGCTTCCAGACTGGACCCTCCTCTCCTAAAGTCATTTCATCTTTATATATTTCATTTATGATTTATTTCATACCTAATTACTCAGAGTATATGTAACCCTACCCCAGGAAGACCTCCTCATGCTGTTTTCAGATACTGCCCTAAACCAGCAGGATTTTCTGAACTATAACATGAGGTGCTTATCCAGCCCAGTCTCATGTGACTTGCAGATAAGCCTTCTAGGTGTCTTTTGACCTCATGAACAAAAATGTTGGCTGAAAAGAACTTCTAGTATCCTACTGGTGACTTCTTTATGTTAACTCAATCTCCAAGCAATTTTCTTCTATGATTTTTCCTCCTCATTAGGAAGCATTCTAACTGTTGGTACCTAATTTTCTATTTTTTCTGAAGTATCTAAAACCTCTTGTTTCCATATCCTAGAGTTTATTTCGTTTAGTCTCATCCCATATGACTCTATGTACATAGCTTTTGAGGTATTGTGATCCTCTGCTAGGAGAGTCCTAGATGTGTATTAATTATTACAGATGAGGGGAGCCATGGTTTATCTTTGTGATTGCTGTTCTGAATGTAGTATGTGAAGTTATTTCTTTTCTCTTTGTTTCAACATATGGTTTATCTCATGTGGTTACTGTATCTGACTTTGTTACCTGGTATATTGTATATTTGTTTATTTGAAATAGGGAAGGGGGAAAACAAGATGATTGGGAGAGGGTGGAAAGAGGGAAAGGAGGACAAAAACATGAGAAGGGGTATCAAGGTTTGAGAAGTAATGTACCCATTACCTGACGAATATAACTATAACACCTCTATACATTATCCCGATAATAAAATACAATTTAAAAAAAAGACACCCATCTCAAAAGTGCTGCATATGTCAGCATTTTCTGCATACATAGAGTCAGGTCCAAAGAAAATTTAAGGCTAGCATAACAGTACATCCCTATAATCCAAGCCCTTCATGAGGTTGAGACAAAAGGCTCACACAGGTTCAAGGCCAACCCTGGCAACTTAGTGAAAGCCTATCGCAAAACAAAACTTTAAAGAGGGTAAATAGCATTTTTGTTGAAAGTGTGTTTTTATGAAAGAGTGTTTTTTTAAATTGTTGTATTAAAATTATCACATGGGTTGATGTATAGAGGGGTTACATTCGTCAGATAGTAAGTATATTACTTCGTGAACATTGATATCCTTTCCCATAATTTTCTCCCAATTTCCTCTCTCTCACCCCCTCCCAAACATCTTGTTTTTCACCTTCCCTTCCCTATTTCAAATAAACAAACAAATGTATATATAGTATTCCAGATGCCAAAGTCAGATACAGTAACAGCATGAGATAAACCATAAGGAGAAAAAGGGAAGGAGAAAAGAAGTAACTTCACATAGTACATTAAGAATGGTGATAATGTCTACCTCATCGTGTTGTGACATTGAGTTTAATATATCTGCAGAACTAAGAAAAATGTCAGGTTGTCAATCGTTGCTTTCAACAGTCAAAGCGAAAGCCTTGGTTTTTCTTTAAGTAACATGATTTACATCATGTGAAAAGAGACATCTCAGGAATGAGAAAGGGAAATACCAGCCACTCAGTAAAAATTATTTGACAAGACTCTTAATAGATACAATAGATACAGGGCAGCAAAATCATGAGTTTGAGTGTAGCCAATACTCAATCTAAAAAAAAAAATACATAGTAAAAGGACTGGGGACATGGATTCATTAGCAAAATATTTGCCAAGCCCAGGATTTAATAGCCAATACTGTGGTATAAAAATCTACATGAAAAGCAAAACTATAAAAAGATATTTAACTTTACCATACCCACAAATCTGAAAATTATAGCCATGTAAATACATACAAGTCAACACTGCTGGAAGGTAGGACTGCAATCTGTAATGGCAGATGTCTCATTTTAATCCTAGTATCTTACCAGATTGATACCATAGCTATCAATTCGTTAAGAGACCTGAAGTATGACTGAAACCCCACCTTTCCACTTTTCTTTGGAAATTCTGATTTACTTAGTGTTGTTGGAGAACAAATGTGGCTTTTCTAGGCTCCCAATGTGATTCTTCCATGCAACCATGATACATAACCAATCTTCAAGTGTCATGATTCTAATCCAGCCTGTGCTGCTGCTGTAGTCCCAAAGACATTGATGAGGCTAATATACTATGCTAATGTATGCTAATATGTCACTGTTAATTCTTGTATAAATATAGTAAAAAGCAAGGCACGGTGCTAATGATTTCTTTTCTTCCTTTTTCTCTTCTTTCCTTTTTTTCTCTTTTTCTTTTTTCTTCCAGTTGGTAAGCTCTAGAAAAGCACAGAAAGGGAGTTGCCTTTATATATGTTATCTCTGTCTGGGTTGAGAGAAATGACATCTCTGCAGAGTTGCTCAGTCTTAACCTTTTTAAAAAAAGTATGTGTTGCTTTTGTAACTGAAAGTTTTAAATTTATAATGATTTAAGGATTTCTTTCTCATGCTTGATAGTGAACCATATATGGGATTAGAGATTTTTTTCATGTATATTAGCACATTAATTTTCATATCAATTGAATGAAAATAATTTACATGTCATAATATTTGCCCTTTCAAATTATGCAATTTTGTTCTTTATAGTATCTCATGGGGTTGTACAATCATTGCAGTCAGTTTAGGAGTGTGTGTGTGTGTGTGTGTGCGTGTTGATACTAGGGTTTGAACTCAGGGCCTGGGCTCCATCTCTGGGCATTCTTGATCAAGGCTAGTGCTCTACTCTTAAGCCACAGCATTCCTTCCGGAGTCTCTGAGGTTTTTTTGTTTGGGGTGTATGTGTGTGTGTGTGTGTGTGTGTGTGTGTGTGTGTGTGTGTGTGTGTGTGTGTTAGTTTTTTTCTTTCTTTTTTTTTTTTTTTGGTGTTTATTGAAGATAAGAGTTCCATGGACTTTCCTGCCCAGACTGGCTTTGAGCCACATCCTCAGATCTCAGCCTCCTGAGATATTATCCTAGGATTATAGGCATGAGCCACTGACACTTAGCAATTTGGGCATATTTTTATCACCCTGAAAATTTATGTTCATTAACAGTCTCACCCACACACTAGTTCCTGTAATTATTAATCTAAGTGTAATAATTATCCTACTTTCTGTCTCTGTGGATTTGCCTGCTCCAGACAGTTTAAATGAATGGTTTCAAACAATATGAGATATTTTGTGACTTGGTCTTTTCAGCTACCCTGATAATTTAAAAGTTTATCCAAATAGTGGTATATAGCAATACTTCATTGCAGATAATACTCTATTATGTAGATAGACCACATTTTGTCTGTCTGTTCATCAGGTTTAACAACTGCTTTATTTCCACTGTTTGACCATTATGACTAATACTGATATTAGCATTTGAGTATGGCTGTGTGTCAACACAGTTCTCTTGGACATATTCCTAGGAATAGAATTTCTAAATGACTTGGCCAATCTATGTTTAACTTTTTGAAAATCTACCAAACTGTCTTCCAAACTCACAGCAATCTTCCACACTTCACCTCTTGGAATCACTGCATTTTACGTAGATTGAGTCATAATCCCTGTCTGAAAATTCTCTGTCCTAATGAACTGGGAACTGAGAAACAGAGACATATTTTACGCTCCTAGCTTCCTCTCTCCTGACTTGGATGTTGTCTGAAGAAGTAGTGATCATTTCTCTCTAGGGAACACCTGAGGCACATCCCACTACACATACAGGTCAGCAGATTTGATCCCTTCACATTGTTTCTTTCTAGTGACATCACTGTCATCTGTGCCTGGCTTGGCTGTTTCCAAGACATGACTCATCAGCGATAGTGAAACTTGTGTAGCCTTGGCCCTGCTACCTGGCTAGTCTTGGAGAGAGGGAAGCCAAAGTTGTCAACTACTCCTTCAGACCATCTCCACAATGCATACAATCTAATACCAGAAGCCCACCCTAAGATTTCCATTATTTCCAGTTTATACAAGATTGAAAAATGTGAAAAGTCAGATTATTAGCTAATAATACTGCTGCTACATGAATTATTCTGATGGAAAGAGACCCTCCACTTCTAAAAACAGTCCCCTGCAGATCCACAGTAGTAATGATGAGAGAATTCTGCCTCAGCCCATGCAATTTACCCCCCCCCCAAAACTCCACTGTTGGGTCCCAGTTCTGACTCTAACCATTTTAGTTAACCATATTCCAGCAAATATTGAATAAGAAGACAAATATTTTTAGACATTGTCCAAAAAGAAAAGTACTCATTACTTATTTAACTGTAAACCCTTAACTACATACAAAGAAAAAACCTTTGCTCTGCCCACCTATTATCTTGGTCAAGATACATTTAAATTCCATTCATCTGCCTTTCTCTAGCTTTCATGTTTATGTTCTCTGACTCTTTGTATAAAATCTGTACAAGTTATGGCAGCTCTTCAAAATGACTATCTAGTAGTAACACACATTCTTTTGAATTAATAGTTTTAAAATTATATCCTCTGATCACACTGAAGTAACTTTGTTAATAGCATCATGGGTCTTAGTTACATGAGAGTAAATTCTTGGTAAAACCATTATCTTTTCACTTCCTACTAACATACAACTCTAGTTTTTTATCTTCACAATAGAAACTTCCCGTTAGCCAAGATAATTTGTCACTGTTTCCTATTCTTGGTACTGACATTGCTCTACAATAATTTAGTGGTTATTTTTGCTGATATATGAGTAAATATATAAATAGCTACATAAAGTGTGTCAATGATTAACTAGGTTTATCAACTAATTACCTGTTCTTAACACATTGCTACATAGTTTGATTCTTCCTTTATCTATGGGCATCTGAGGGTTTAAGTAGTTGCAAGATTAAGAAGACTTTCTTATCCATATCTCTTTTAAATTCATGCTTATTCACCATATGTGAGGACCAAATTTTCTCTATTATATATTTTGAAGATTTAAAGTTATATTTGGAATTTCAAAGTCTAATAATACATAAAACGCACACATATGCCTAAGAGTATATATTATGCTACTATTAGTAATAAGTAATCACTAATGCCCCAGGGTAATCTTGCCACCATTCAGAAAAAATCTTTTAGCTTAATTATTTCCTCTTGCATTTAAACTTCTAGTAAATTGCAACTTGTTAGTTTTCCTCAACTCAAAAAATATACTGTAACCTTTACTTTGTAGTTAGCTAATGATTGATCATTTTGACAGTAGCCTTTCCATTATTGAAAGCGATTGCCATTTTCATTGATCTGCATATCTTTCCTTCCCTTCCCATGTGTGTTATTCCTGAGACTTGTAGCAATCTATCATGTTTTATGAACTTGTGGCTTTAACTTTACAAAGTATAGAGTGGTGATCAGTCTTATAGCATCCATCACAGTGCCTTACCCACAGTGGTGATTGAGTAAGCCTTGTTTGAGTGAACTCAATGAATACTCTTTGATATATTTACATATGTTTGATTTATATATTTGACAAATATGTAAACTATTGGTTAATCACTTTGATTGATAATAAATGAACAAAACATGGTCATATTTCTTTGTATCAGTAAGATAGACTATTTCCATTAATTGGGATGCTAACTCACCAAATGCTTTTATTGTTATTCCATGGCAACATAAGCATCTTTTTTCTCTCTTATCTGTTACTGAAGAAATAGCACCTTGAGTTAATGTGAAATTAGCATTTAAGCATATCCTCCTGTCAGTCCAGGATATATGCGAAGCACTGAGGGGAAATTTCCTTTGTCTACAAATCTCATAAAATCACCTACTTTTTCAGAAAGTTGCAATATGTTAGGAGCCCAAATTGAAAAGTCCGCATTTTGCAAAAGAAAAATAAATAAATAATAATAGCACCTTTCCCTTTCCATCAAGTTTGCAACTTTCTCCAGAAAACAGTCAGGTACTACACAAAAGAAGTTAAAGCTACCAGGAAGAGCCATGGAAGTATCAGAGCATGGATGTCTCTGAGTGATGTATTATTTATGGAATTTCACACACATGCACACACACACACACACACACACACACACACCCTGACTCTTACTGGCCATGTGATTGTAGTATACCGAATTCAACATTTAATTAGATGTTTCATTCCCTGCTTTCTAGCAGCCACATGGCATCTTCCCAGAGCACCATTGTTATGACATTGTTGGAGGTTCCTTCCTTCCCTTTCGCCTACTGACATCAAAGAGCTGAGTTCCAACAGACCTGAGCCATATCTCATTCTCCCTTTATAAACCAAGGACCACACACAGTATCTGGAGCTGATTGATCTTTGTAAATCTTGGTGATTCCTTCCACACTTTGATTTGGAATTCACTTTGATGGTGTTCAATCCAGACACTTACTTAGTTCACTTATTTCGGCCCAATAAAATATAAATCGTTTTAAATTTTCTTTCTTCCCAAATTGAGGAGTAGTATCCTGAATGACAAAGTCCTGTTTATTTAACTTGTGTCTCCTGGAGCCATGCCTCCTTCCTAATTCCCTACCAATGCTTGCCCGCCTCACAGTTAATGAGCTCTGCTGATTTCCTTATGAGGTAGTGTGTGAAGAGCTGGTCTTTGGTGAACCTATAAAAAACATTCAGACTGGGACTGTCTCTGCTTGGAATTTGTTTTGTTTTCATTCTCTCTCTCTCTCTCTCTCTCTCTCTCTCTCTCTCTCTCTCTCTCTCTCTCTCTCTTTCTTTCTCTCTCTCTCTCTCTCTCTCTCTCTCTCTCTCTCTCTCTCTCTCTCTCTCTCTCTGAGTGTATGTGTGTATGTGTGTGAGAGAGAGTGAGAGAATGAGAGAGAGAAAATATGAGAGAGAATATGAAAGCGTGTGTACTGGGGCTTGCTCCCAGGAGCTAGATACTGCCCCTTAAATTTTTTGATCCATCCTGGTACTCTACTACTTGAGCCATGGCTCCACTTCCAGCTTTTTGGTGGTTAATGAGATGGGCTAGATAGAAAACTATGATCCTTAGATTTCAATCTCTTGAGTAGTTAAGGATAATAGCTGTGAGCCACTTTTGCCCAGCTTTTGTTTTTGTCTTTAATTTTTACCCATCCTTAAAACATTTAAGAACAATAAAGAAAGTTGGACTTGTTTCATGAACAACTAGGATCTTTTATTATTTTTTTTCTTGTGGCCTAACTTTTCCCACAAAGAGGAATAAAATGGATCTCTATTGTATGCATATATGTATGTGCGTATGCATATGTATATATCTGTGTGCGTACCAAATAGCTATACATATATAAATGCAAATCACACTGAAACTGAGTTTTGTGTGCTCTTATGAGCATCAAACAAATATCAGTAGTTTCTTTCATGACCTCATTAGGCTTTTCTTTTTAGTAATTAAAATTTGGTAACCTTCAACAGGAATAGAACTGGGAAGAGGGGGGACGTGTTTGGTTTTGTTGTTCATGGGACTTGAACTCAGAGCCTAGGCTCTGTCTCTAAGCTCTTCCACTTAAGTTTTCTGGTGGTTAATTGGATATAAGAGCATGGACTTTCCTGGCTATCTTTGAACCATGATCATCAGGTCTCAGCTTCCTGAGTAGCTAGGTTTACAAATGTGAGTCACTGGCACTGGGAAGAACTTGAGCATTTTATTTGCCATGTAAATGAGGCCTTCGTGGTCTTGCAATTTCAGCGAGACATTCCCATTGCATTTGCATGAAAGTCCGGTAATTTCACTAAAAGTGTTTTTTGCTGATTCTCTTAGTTGCTGCTATTTGCTGCTACAAATGGGCCCTGAGTTATATGCTGTCATTTAGAATTAGTCAACACTCGATTCCCTGGGCTATATCTTGAGGACCTTGCAAAGTAGTTGGGTAGATCTCTACGTGACCTGAGAATAAATTCTGATTGGAAAGACAACTTCCTTCTGCAAATTAGCACTCTGTCCCTGTTCTGGTGACTGTGACAGCTTGCCACTCCTAACTGCTTCTCCCTCTGAGAATTCTGGGCAGTAAGAAGTGATGCACCCTGTTACTGGGGTTGCAGGGGAGGGGCAGATTTTGACAGTAAGATGTCAGACACCACAGCTGCCATTTAAACAAATGAATGTCTTATAAGGAAACAGTAGATAAGGGCATTTTTCCTAGGGAATGAACAGCTCAACTCCAGTGCAGGAAAAGGACAGTACATTTGCAGTGAGGCTTTCCAGCTATAATACATGCCTCTGGTGAGAATAAAAACCCAGAAAGGAAAGGAGAATATGATGGTGGGGAGGGCTTGTCATGGCGTAACAGGGATCTCATCCATAATTCTAGATTCAAACAGACATGTGGAATACAGTAAACTTTCCTTGGGTCTGATATCATTTACCCGTAGGAAGAACACTCAGCTCTTCTCTTTGTACCAGTGAAAAAATCATTTGAGAGTACTTTCTATACTTAAAGCAACATTCAGAAAAAGACAAAAGCAAATATTACAAGGCAAATCAGTGCAAAGAGACTACTGGAGCACTGATGGTTGTGAAACTGTGTGAGTGTGTGTGTATGAGTGTGGGGGGGGTGGGCTCTTTATCTAAAAAATAAGAGACAGAATAACTGTCAGGTGATTCCTAGTTCTGATGTTTCTGTATTCCATATTTGGACAATTGTAGGAGAGTTGGTATCTTTCTAGAAAGAACTTTTGATCCTTTTTTTTAAAAACTCAAGGATGGGGCCATGTCACTCGTCACAGCTCCATTTCTGTGTGTGTGTGTGTGTGTGTGTGTGTGTGTGTGTGTGTGTGTGTGTGATTAGAGGGAAGAGTCTCATGGACTTTCCTAGCAGTCCTTAAATCTCAACCCCTGAGTAGCTTGGATTACAGACGAGTCCACTGGCACCTATCTAGGAAGAACTTTGAATGAAGTGACCCCTTATAGGGATTCATGGAGAGTAGAAAGTGGTTGGTGTTCAAGATATAGATTACTTGTTTATAAAGCTGATAGAAGAAAAGAAAGAAAGATGATTGCCAGTCATTTGGTGAAACTTTGGACAGGCATAAAGGGCACTTTTGCTGAAGACTTCCCGCTGTCTGTCAGTAATAAGCTGTATCCTAAAGGGGAATCTGAGTGGCTTATGTCGGATAACTTACACCAGTATAAATAGGAGGCTAATACTGAATCATTCCAATGAACCAATCAATTAAGAACAAAAATCTCTTGAGGAACTGCCATACTGCTTTCCATAGTGGTTGAACAAGTTTGCACTCCCACCAGCAATGTAGTAGTGATCCCTCCTGGCCACATCCCCTCCAGCATCTGTTGTTACTAGTTTTCCTGATCCTGGCCATTCTAGCTGGAGTGAGGTGGAATCTCAGAGTTGTTTTGATTTGCATTTCTTTTATGACCAGAGATGTTGAGCATTTCTTCATGTGTCTATAGACCATTTTTGTTTTTTCTTCAGAGAAGACTCTCTTTAAGTCTTTGGCCCATTTTTTAATGGGATGGTTGTTACTTTGGAGATTAGTTTTGGATTGATTCAATTTTTTGAGCTGTTGATATATTTTAGATATGAGGCCTTTATCCGTTGTGTGATTAGTGAAGATCTTCTCCCATTCTGTAGGCTTCCTAATTAATTTACTAGCTATGTCCTTTGCCATACAAAAGCTCTGCAGTTTAATGCAGTCCCACTTATCCAGAAATATAATGTAACCCTTCTATTAATTACAATAAAAATATATGAAAAAAAAGAACAAAAATCTCACATATCAAAGGGGCAGGGCTTGGCCACCTATTGGATAGATTGCATTTGGGCAGCATACATTACTTTGCATTCTTTGTAAAGCTAATTTTATCCTGAGAAATAGTGATAATAAAGAACATACCATATTTGAAACATTCTGGCTTTAAGTTGATTAGTCATGGACAAAAATGGAGGGGAAAGGTAATCAGGTTTAAATTTAGAGATATGTGTGTGCATCTAGACCTTATTTAGGGAAAATTCAAAGAAGACAATTTATCTCATGTCTCTTGCTATGAAAAGAATGTGGGAGTCAAACTACTGTTTTCATAATAGAAGTCATTTATTAATTTTTTAAAAATTCACCCAGTTATATCTAATCAGTATTCTGGAAAATGACATGCTAAACTTTCAGCCCCTTAAGCGTAAGGATAAGAAATCTTTTATAAATAAAAGTAAAGAAGAGGTCTTAGGAGTTAAACTTAAGAATAAGTAATGCACAAACCACAGCATTTAAACACTTTCTCCTAGAAAGCATTCTTTATTGAGTCTGTGTGCTTTGCTGACAGCACTGATACATCTCACCCCTCCTCAACTGAATAGTAAGAACACTGTGACCATATCAACAGAGAGTGTCTTGATGCAACTCTGTCTTCTAATGCTTTTAACAAATTTCTTCCAGTCTCCACCACCTCCTCCACAAAAATACAAAAGTATATGGAAATAGCAACCAACTCAATTGAGGTCATGGTAAATTTAGATTCATGCATTGTTGTATCTTCATCCCTCTGGTACAACAATGTATAGGTTCTACTTGCTGAAAATTTGTACAAGAATTGTTTTCTCTTGTGGGGGAAGGGTGGTGCCCAACATCTTAATTCTGTTTCTTCTCTTCAAGTGATGGAAACGTCTATGATGATTGGCCTCAGTCTTACAAGTTTGTGACGGCAGACTGAAGCCATTTTTCAATGAAGGGTACCAAGTACTTCTGAGATTTTAGTCACCAATAGAATTTCTGAAATATTTTTCTAAGCTGACAAAACTCAGAAAGAAAAAAGCTAGGAGCGGTGACTCACACCTGTAATCCTAGCTACTCAGGAGGCTGAGATCTGAGGATCAAGGTTCAAAGCCAGCTCGGGCAATGCAAAGCATTGAGACTCTTATCTCCAATTAATCTCTAGAAAATGGAAAGTGGGGCTATGGATCAAGGGTAGGGTGGTAGCCTTGAGCTGAAGAGCTCAGGGACAGTGCCCAGGCTAGAGTTCAAGCCCTATGACAAAAAAAAAGAAAGAAGGTATAGAAAAGCTAAATAAACTGTTAATATTATAAAAGCCAAATACAAACTACCTAAAAAAAGCCAATGTTGAATGAATTGTAGGCAAAATGATTGAATATAATTGATAGATTATAAAATCCAGAAGGTTTTTGCATTCCATAACTTGCTCAAAGTGGCATTTGTGGACATTACATTAGGACAATAGTTTGTGAAAGGACCACCAACCCAAGAACCCATAGTCAGTGGAGAAATAAAAATGATGGAAAAGAGTAGTGTGGCCTAGTGGTAGAGTGCTTGCCTAGTGTGCACAAACACCTGGGTTTGATTCCTCAGTATCACATACATAGAAAAAGCTGGAGGTGGTGCTGTGGCTCAAGTGGTAGAGGTCTGGCCTTGAGAAAACCCAAGGACAGTGCTCAGGCCCTGAGTTCAAGCTCCACAACTGGCAAAAATAAAATTAATTAATTAAATAACCAGAGCAAAAGGTGGTGTGGATTAAGTAGTTTAACAACTCCAAGAGTGAAGCCCTGAGTTTAAACCCCAGTCCTACTTCCACCAAAAAAAAAAGTGCACCTTGTAGAGTTTAAAATACAATATAGCATTGTGTCTAGTACATTTGTGGTCCACAAATGTAGCTGAAGAACTTATCAGACATTTCTGGCTTTAAAGGAGGATGTGGAAGAGGAAGAGGATTGTGGAGGATAAGGGAATAGATGAGGGAGGAGAGGAAGATTCTTCCAGGAAAGAGGAAGTATGGGTCCTCAAACTACTGAAGGAGCTATCTCCTCACAACTGGTATAATTTCTTTCCAGTTTTCAGGTCATGGATAAAGATAACACTGGAAGGCCTGGGGCACATAGATGACATAATCTTATTGCTTGCTCTTCCCATCAGCTACATTTACTCTTAGCATGTTCTGCCCTCAGAAACTAGGACAGAATTCTTTTTTTGGGGGGGAAGGGATTTTACCTTTTTGAAATCATCTTTAGGTAGTTATACAAAGAGTTTCCATTTAACAGAGCAGTTTATAAATGGAAAGCATCTTGATCCACATCACCCCCTTTCAATATTCTCATTTATGCCTCCTCTCACTGCTCCTTCCCTCCCTCTTCATAACTCTGTGAGTTATACATTGAATTCTCTACTGCATTTTCTCACTCTGAATTCTTTGAATCTACCTAGCATCAAGTCCTTTCTGAGTAAGTACTTCAGTAAATTTATGTAGAATTTGTGCTAGAGCATTGTTTAGTGGGTATGTTGTGTCTTTTTACCACAATTTTTCTGTTCCCTGCGAAAAGCCATCACTTCCCTTATCTCTGAGCCTTGACCACCTCTTGACCTGAAAATATGCCAGCCTCATCAGAGGCATGAGCAATTGTGACAGAGACCAGACTAAGGAACAGTACAGCAGCATCTTCCCTTAGAGTTGTGTTTACTGTAAATGCCTCTGCAATCCATAAGAGGGTCTGAGGAAAAAACACAGTGGAAACCTCTCGAGTCTGATTTAATTAAGTACCTCCCAGGAGAGACTGAGCACCAACAACGGACAATTCAATATTGGTTCAGAGAAAGACACTTCATTCCACAAATGTCCATTTGTCTCTAATGGGTAAGAAAAAATAAATCTACAGTAACCTTTTGAAAAATGTGGTTTTTGGGTTGTTTGTTGTTTTTTGAAAGTACCATCTTTCTCAAATTATTTCATGCCAATATTCATGAGAAAATCGTTTTAAGAGAAGTGAGCTGATAAATGAGTGATGGGAATATCTAATTGTTGGGGAATCAACATTGAAATCATGCATGAAAAGACCCCCATTTGGGATCTGGGGCAGGGCTCAAAGAACTGTAGTTGCGGTTATAGCCAGGGTGCAGTGATTTTGATCTTTGCCTTTTATGAACATAAAGGAATGCGATAGGCACCACCTCCTCTCTAAAAATGAAATTCAAAGGTGGGCAACATTTAAGGAACAAGTGTTCCTCTTTGTTCTAAAAGTACAGTGGAGTAGCCAATTGCATGTAGATAGTTTATAAAAAGCTTCCGAGCTGATTGTAGGGAAATGAACCTGTGTCTCTTCAGCGGGATCCCTGTGGGATTAATGGGTGGGTGTGGATTACTGTTAATGTTGTTAGGTGTGATAATGACATTGTGGCTGACATCCATAGTGATCAAATGACAAAGCATCACAGAATCATTTCTAAATAATCCACAGTAAGAGTAAGAGGACGTAAGAGAGGAAGAAATGAAAACACGAACTAAATTAATTACTATACAAGTTGCTGCAGAGCCTCTATGGGGCCTATATGGAGCCTATATGGGTGAGTCATTCAAGTATTTTCTTTTCATATCATATATGAAATAGACAATAATGAAAATAAGCCCTACTGTGCAGATTGCATATGTTTTATATACACGATCAAGAATTTGATAATATGAATTATTTGAGTTATGGTAGAATTTCCTATCTGGCAAATGAAGTTGGAATAGGAACCAAAGTGCAGCTTTCTGCCAAGTTTCTTGTCCAGAGTTCAATGTTTTTGGTCAAAGTGTCTGTCAGATATGCCATATGATGTTTGCAGATGGTATGAAATCTTTAAAAGACAGATGTGTGATTCTTGAAAAAAGAACATCCCTTCTTAGGAATGAATGAAAATATGTTTCTGATATGTACCTCAACCTTTCTTGTTTATATTGACTTTTAGTGCAACTGTTCAGAGAGATTAAAACTATGACAGCCACTTAGCCAGGTATGGTGGTACACATCTACAATCCCAGCTCACGGGGAGTGGAAGTAGGAGGATCTAGAGTTGTAGACTAGCTGGGCTAACATAATGAATTCCAGGACAGACAGCAAGACCCTGTTTTAAATATATATACTTACACTTGTGATTCCTCAGATTATAGTTGAAATAGGTCAAGCAATCCATTAAGGCATCAAATCTGAAGAAAATATAAGAGGTGAACATTATACATTGGAGTTTGTCTCATAGTTTTTTTACTGCATGATTTGGTCAAGGAAAATATGATGAGAGTCTTTTTTATGTCAAAGGTAAATGGTCAGAATCATACTCGAAATCAGGGCTCATCGCCGTAGAGACAAATGTTTATGATTTCCCCCGACCACGCTCCAATATGCTGACAGTACAGTTCTAGCATAGGATTGTCAGCTTTAACCCAGAGCAGATAGCCAGTAGTAGTGAACAAAAAGAGAAAGTTTTGTAGTAGGAAGGAAGTAGAAGTTTTGATTATTTCTGAACAGGAAAATGAGATAATTAATATTTGAGCTGAGCTTTGATGAATGAGCGGTCAGTAGGTGGGAGAGGGCAGATGTTCCTAAGGTAACACTGTGATCAGAAGCAGGGAGATAAGAACAGGTGTGACTGATAACGTCTTTCTAACCAAACCTGCCCACATGATTTTTACTATTCCCATTATCCTTTTCTTTGTGACTATTGGAAGCACAGTCTCCTGAAAAGATTCAATGTGTCTCAGATCCCACCTCAATAATTGATGGTGGTTTAGAGCAGACTGATGGTAGGAAGGTGTGGGGATCTCAGAGATGTGGAAACCAACAGGTCACCCAGCCATATTCCTGAGCAACAGCAGCAGCATAACAAGTGGTGTCACCATTTTGACCTAAGTCACTGGATGAGGGCTAAAGCTATTAACAGAGGTATGCAGATGGCGCCCAATAGTTGAGACCATGGGTGAACCTGGTTTGTGTTTGAACCCTGCTTCTGTCATCCTAGGTGGCTCTGAGAGAGGCATCTGCTTCCTCTAGTATGTTTATTTACAAGCAATGGTGTGTCTCTCGATTTCTAGTCACTGATAATAGAACTGGAAGAAGTGATGCTGAGTGTTGCTATTGGAGATAAAATCAAGAATGAGAAGCATATAGTAACTTGGTTTGCATGATTTCTCATAAATACCCGAGCATACAAGTGGCAAAAGGTTTTACATGTATAGGCATATACATATTTGTATATATATATACATATACATATGATACACACCTCTGTGTGTGTGTGTGTGTGTGTGTGCGTGTGTGGGGGGGTGTGTTTTCAAAAGTCAAACTTAGCAGGAAAGTCAATTTGGAGACCTGAGTTTGACTGGTAAATAAGCCTGCTTGTAAGGCCAAAGCTCACACAAGAGGAAGGAAAGATGCTCATTTCAGGGCCTCAGTTAGTGTGCTTTGATGGATTTTTCTGTGCTGCATCAAGCAGCATTGGTCCTTGATGAAGAGCCATGTGGTCCCAGAGGTATACAGTTAGCACCTGAATACATCATTTTCATTTCAAAGGATGAACACACTGTTGACAGCTGTGCAGTTCTCGAGGCCTAGACTTAGAGCATTAAGGGAAAATGTTGAGCTTTGACTTGACTGTCATTTATCTTATACTGCAGAGGAAAAGCAATCACTGTAGATAATCATAAAAATGCACAGTGTTCATATTTTGTGGGTGGTGCAATTTGCTTTTGTTCTGCCTGTTAGGCTGTTCCCTTCAAACAGCTTCCAAAGTCACTACATATTAGTCTCAATGTGCAGTTTCATCTCCTTTATTGCCTACATTCTAATAACTTTATTTTCAGGAGCCTAATGTTCTCATTCTTTTTTTCTATTGCATGTCTAATGCTTTACTGAAACTAGTTTTGGCAGTAAACAGGCCAAAGACAATTATTATGGCACAATGCTTTGAAAAATTGTGCCTGTGTGTATAAATGTTGCAGAGGAAGTGTGCGGGCATTATAAATGTGTCTGACAGGAACATTCTGTGGGCTACTGACATGAGGGCCCCACCTGTTATCCATTTGCTTATCAAGGTATTCCCCATCACCTTGACCTATGGTCTTATTAGAGTCCCAAAAGGGCCTTGGCAGATCGGAAGTAGGTCCAGTACACATAGTTGCTGTTCGTTTCAAACTTATGCTTTACAGTGGGGGCAATGAGGTCCTGGATGAATTTCTAGAATGAAAGAGACGTAAGCTAAAGAATAAATTGAGAAAATGTACATCACCTATACAATAAAAATGTTTAAAAAGAAGACCAGGCACCAAGTACTAGTTGTGTCTACACCCTCCCATAGAACAGGAGGGAGTAGATAAATGAGGTAAAGAAGGAGAGGACTGAGGGCCTAGGGGACAGTGGTATAAGGCAGTGGGAATGGATCATCATTGGAGGTAAGGCAGAGGCATGATTCTGGTGGCCATTACTTTTGACTCTTCAGCATCACAGAACAGAGGGACTGCCCTGGACACCCAGCTTCTTGCAGTAGATGGTTTCTTCTTTCAACTTTAATTGCCTTTCAGGGCAAACAGATTATTCCATGCAACAAAATATTTTAGATGATGAAATTGTAGTTTACCCCTGAATCTCACAATGCATAGGGCCTGTTCTAACTCTTCTAGCAGGAGAAATCGAGTAGGTAATATGAAATGGTACTGTTCACAATTTGTATTCACCATCCTTTATGCAAGAGGCAAAGAAATACTGCATTACAAGTTGCATATTATAAGAATGTCTTAAAAAGACATTATGAACTGGCTTCAGTGGCTCATGCCTATAATCTCAGCTTTTCAAGAGGTAGAGATTGGGAAAATCATGGTTGGAGGCCAACCCAGGCAAAAAGCTACCAAGACATTGTTTCAACCAATAAGATGGATTTAGTGGTGTGTGCCTGTTCTACCAGCTGTGTAGGAGAATCATAGTCCAAGACAAAACAGAAGGCCCTATCTGAACTATAAAGCGAAAGAGGGCTGGACAGTGTGGCTCAAGGGATAGAGCACCCACCTACCAAACACAAGGCCCTGAGTTCAAACTTAATACTACTTATGGGGGTGGAAAGTGGCTGTTACAAATGAGTTGATTACCTTCCCTAAACAGAACAGGATGGTCCTTGTCTCTAACCAGAGCAGGGTGTGGCTTTAGGTACAGGTTGCTATTATATACTTTGCTATGCTGGTACTGTACTCATGTAATATTGTTCTGTCATCCACATCATACATATGCAATGATCCAAGTCACTGTAGACAGATTGTGAACCACAAACATTTTCCCATTAGGCATCCAGTAAAGGTCAACAGTAAAGGTCTAAGCAATGTGCATAAGACCCAATGGAAGCCACATATTTTCTTTAAATATTCTTTGTGTTTGAACAGAATGTGACCTGATTTTCCATGCAGGTGGGAAGAAGGGAGAAAAGTGGATTTTGGTGGTTACTTTGGTACGAGTTATGAATGTGTGGGAAGAGATGAGAGCACCCTTGCCTTTTCTAGTTTATCACTTCCTTATCTGATCCTGTGAATACTCCCTCCACATGTCAGGCTTTACTTGTTTTCTTGATGAGTTTACAAACTCATGCTTTAAACTTTTCAAGGGACATTTTTTGCAAAATTCTTTCAGGATTTTGGAATGGCTCTGGGTAATAGAGGGGAAATGAAAAAAAAGGCTTGAAAGGCAAGGTTGTTAGATGTATTTGAATTGGGAGAGTCTATAAACATCGGTACTACTTACTGAACACTGTCCAACCGCTGATTTCCTAAGATTTGGGGGAACAAAACTTTATTTCACTTAAGTGATCACCAAATGATCATGTTCTCTTTATTAGCTTCATTTGATGTGGTATCATAGCTGCAAAAAGTATGTGATAAACATCAGTGATTGCATTGGACCTGCCTTTCTGGACTATTACCTCAAAACCAATCTTAATGGCCAACACAAATGTGAGCTTTTAGCAAATGTCAAGTTAAGAGAGTGGGCATATGCTCTGGTGATGAACTACACAAGGTTGATCATCTTTCCTATAGGAAAAAAAAAACTGAGTTGAGAATGTGGTTTAGGATGTGGGCTGCAAGAGCATGAATAGTTGTCCCCTAGGTACTAGACTGACACACCAAGCACACCAAGTGATAGGGAAGGAACAGAAGGCTCTCCTATGGGAACAATTTCAATAAATAAATCTGAGCTTTGTTCTCACATCGGGTATCTCATTCATTCTTATTCTTCCTTCTCTTACTGTCCCACACTCACTGGATTGTTTGCTTTAACTGTAGTTGATGGGCAACAGCTATATTTTTCAGAAACAGCTTTCTCAACCTTGTGCAAGATTGTTGTCCTCCACCAAGATCTCCTCATGTCCTCCTACCTTACGATTCTTCCTAAATCAAAGACTCAATCCTCCTGCCCTGCCCCACCAGTGCATCCCTCTCTCCCCCCAGTCACATGCCACTTCTCAAGTTATCAAGAGGGTTTTTTTTTTCTTTTCTTGTTTGTTTCCCAATGTAAGTTCAAATTTCTCTTTCTGGGAAGAAAGAGCTTCCATAGGATGAATCTGGGTGATATTTCTCGAGTACGCCACGTTCAGCTCTGCCTTGTACATTCCCTGTGCTTTTCTAATCTACACATTCCTGCTTCTGCTCCAAGGACCTCTTCCTTTGCTAAAGACACTAATTATACTGAAGACATTCTACCTTAATAATAATCATGATTGATTCTCCTACACTTACTTTAAACTCAGCACAGACATTAACTCTTAACCTTTCTAAAACCCTTCTCTTGGTTACAGTTGCACTCATAGAAGAAAGAACAGAAGGAACTATGATGTCCCATTGATCTTAGGAATGTTATTTCTCTTTCGCATTTAACATACTGGCTGTAGGGTCAACATGATCTGAACAACATTGATTATGTTTAACAGTGGAACATTTTCAGTGGCATCTGGTTATTTAATCCATGCTCCAGGCTGGCACATAGATTGAAAATTTAAGAGAATAATAGTTACACAACCTGTTGTTGGTAACTTCTTTATGAACAGGAATGCAAGGTGAAGACCATGATTTCTACTGCCAGGATTTTATACTTGACCATGTCTTGCATGGCCCCTGACTGCCCAGTTACTTGTGGGAGCTAGAGCTGGACTGATAAGGAAGTTGGCCTGGGTCTGGCAGCCACAGCGCAGTTAAGCTGAGAGCTTGCTGCAGAACTTTCTAGCCATGGAGGTCTGATTGCATGTCATCCTGCTGAAAACTAAGGCTTTGTACACTGGTTCTTGGGATCTGGAGCCACAACCAAGCAAAGCTTCACTCTCGTAGATAGGACATTTCATGGGTTCTTTCCCAAAGGTGGAATTTTATGCTTTTTCCCCATTTTCTACTTGCTTTTGCCCATGAATATAGAGGAAAAAAACACAAAATGAATAATTCCTCTTATTTTCCTGACATTGTTAGGCTAAATTTAAAGAAGCATGATTCCCTTGAAGGTAATGTGTCTATACATATGGGGATGGTTGCATAGAGAAAATAATCAGAACGAGGGAATTTTTACATGAATCAGAAACAGAGCTAGTTATGTTAGAGTTTAAGAAGTCTTTAGTAATCATCTTGTCTTGGGCTTTTATTCTGTAGATCAGGAAACTTTGGCTTAAAAATGACTCACAATAAGAGCTGGCATATACAAGGACTGAGCTCACTTTTCTACCCACACTCCCAAACAATTCCATTGTCTTACATAGCAATTATTCTAATAGCTAATATTATTTTAGTCTTTTTTAAACTAGAATGCTCTGTTTTGTGCATCAATTGCCTTGTTATTATTCAACACATATACTTTCTTATATGTTATTTTTCTTTCAAGCTTCTGATGCCTGTTGGAGCAATATTTTCTTGTCTAAATCTCTACATATACTCTGCTAGAGTTTTTTTTTCATTTTGTTTTTTTCCTTTGAGTTTGAGCATCTTACAACTCTCATTTACAGTGGGGAAAGCAGTTCTTTGTGGAAAATGTATTTACTATATCTCACTTGCCAACCAAGAAGTAATACAGATATTTTTTTTCCGAAGATGCTTCTTCAAGATCACAAGTCTATGATACATTTTTCTGTGTTGTCACACAGAAAAATTTTCAGAGACATTTTCTAAGATAAAATAATTGAACCTTTTAAATATTTAAACAGAAGGCTTTTAAATTTTGTATTGCATTATCTTTAAGTACAGAAGTACTTTATGTAACATATTGTAACCCTTCCAGTAGAATCCATGTATGTTTATAAATTCTACACACCAAATAGCATTTTCCACCTTCAACACTCCCCACCCACCCACCGACCCACACTCCAGAATAACTAGAAGAGAGAGTGGATATAGTTTGGAGCTCGGAGGAGGTCCTTTCTTTCCTGTCTTACCCCTAACAGCTCCCACCCTTCCTACCTGTGGGTGGTATGGCTTGGTGGGAGGAGATGGGAGAAGGAACTGGAGCAGTATAATCAAGTTTAGGGTTACATTCTTCAAATTTCCAAGCAAAATGGATAGAACCTGACACCTGAATAACTAATAAAGAGATTCACCCAGAGCAAGACCCTAATGGAACATTCTTAAGAGAGTTTAGGAAGTAGGGGAGTGACATTTTCCTGGTTTGCCAGTCAGAAATTAAATGGAATGAGCATTCTTCATTTTAATATACTGTTCAAGAATGATTGTCTGCATATATGTGTGTATATGTTAAGAGAGAGAGAGAGAGAGAGAGAGAGAGAGAGAGAGAGAGAGAGAGAGAGAGAGAGAGAGAACAGACAGACCTAGAGATAATGTGTCAAAATGTAAAGCAACAAAGCCTCTGCATTGTGATCTTGGATAATTTAATACTACTTGGATCTTGATATCCTGACCATAAATTTGATATTATGTCTGCTATGACAACTTTACCAGTTAAAAAGAAGACTTGATCTAATAAACATTCACACTTCTAGAGTATCTTCTAAATAGGAGGAGGTAAAACTGTCACACAAACTGTCTTAAATCCTCCAGTGAAGGTATTCAGTGACATCTTTTATTAATGCCTTCTGACCTCATGTCCAGAGATGCTTATTTTCAATCTCCTTGTGTAGTTTCCATCACAGGGATAATTCCATGGGGATTTGAAGGCTTATAGAAAGTCAGTTAAATAAGGGTTTAAAAGGAACCAGTTAAATAAGCCCAGATGTGTCATTTAAGTGAGGAGGGCTAGAATATGACTATCAAAAACCACATTACCAACCCAAAAGACACAGCACAGGAAATAAGAGCTAAGAATAACAGACTAAAGGGAATGATAGCACAAATGCTAGGCAGCAGGTGTATTCTGAGGCTTTCTCTGTCCTTGCGAAGAGCTGACACTAAGCTGGAAGACTGGGACAAGTAATCTAAGCAATAGTAGACCTAAAGTCCCAGACTAGTAGATGAAGAAATTCAGATCCCTACTTTCCTCACCTCCCACCTCTGACCTTGGAACTATTATTTACATCCCTGGTGTTTTGATTTCCTCATGTGAAAAGTAGAGATAACTGTGGTACTCATGGGCTGGGGCTGCGGTAGAATTTATGCCACAGGGTTTATCATGAGGATCAGATGGGCTAAAATGTACATCTTGAGTCTTCTACCACCATTAACATTCAGCAGATATTAACTAGTATCAGAATTAAGACCATCTAGAGATCTCACATTGAAAGATCAAAATGACATGTCAGTTTTTCAGCAAAGTACTTAATCTACACTAAAAACTCAATGAAATACAGTTATAGTCAGAGAACCAGGCCAAAATCTGTTTTAGCAACAGGCAGGCAACAAAGAAGAGGGGATGAAAACAAGACGGTTGGAATCAGGGCATACTCAATAGCTGAAACCCTTTCCAAGAGAACTCAGGTTTGCAGACCTGGAGCACAAAACCTAGAGCAGTCAGTGGAGGGGGTGAGGATTGTAGGTAGACAGCAAATGGTACCAGGAGAAATTTTTGAGAAACATTTGTACCCAGACTCCATTTCCACACTTCTTGTGATATACTGAGGGATCAAGTACTCAATCTGCCAGGCTAGAACTACAAACAGGAAAACTAACTGAATGGTCCCAGGTCTTATCTGGCTGGGATTGAGATACAGTTGCAATGAATGTATACTTTTCTAAATGAAACAGAAATGGTTTAGTAGTGTTTGAAGTTCAGGCTCTAGTTGGGGATGAAGAACTCACTTTCATTTTTCCTACAGTCTAATGAGTAAAGGAAGCTATTGTTCACTATAATTATACTACCAACTTCCACCTACCAAGAAATAGTGAACTACTTATACCAGTGGCATGGATGAATCCAAGCTTGTTTTTAAAAAAAGTAAATAAATAAATAAAAAGATGGGGATGGGGGGGAGGGAAATGGGGACCAAGACATGTGAAAGGGTATCAATGTATGGGAATTAATGCACCATCTATCTGGAAAATATCATGTAACCCTTCTATTAATTACAATAAAAATATATGAAAAAAAGAATAAATAAATAAAAAGAAAAATCTCAAAAATGCCTTTTAGCCTTGTAACAATCTTGACTGCCCAACACTGGACAAAGATATAATTTAGGCCTGGAGTTTTTGTTAGAAAAAGCAGAACCAAGAGTTTATGGTGGCAATGAATTAACGACCTGACATTCAGATTTTAAGTGCACACAATTTCTGTTCAGCATAATTGAAAGTGCATTTCTATCAGTATCTACTTTACAAGGAGAAAATATGCTGGTGGACTACTGGTAATGTTTAGGTAGAATCTGCTTTTCATTCAAGTTTTTGTAAGTCAAATGCACCTTTGGTTTTTGTTGGTTTTTGAGAAAGAGAGAGAGAGAGAGAGAGAGAGAGAGAGAGAGAGAGAGAGAGAGAGAGAGAGAGAGAGAGAGAGAGAACAAACAACAACATAAACATGGGGGGGAACACTTGTAACTCATTCATAATCATAAAGTGATACCTCCTTTAAAATCTCAGTTCCAATAGTACAATTTACTTTTAAGATACTGAAACTATGACTCCAGTAAAAGTAAACTGCAAAGCATGAAAATGAGACTGGTTCATCTAACTTTAAGAAAGCAGATCTAAATTCCTACTTGGAAGTCACAGTAAGAATGAAAGCAAGAAGCATTTGAGACAGCTTGAAGGCTGGATCACTGGAGATTTGTATCTACTGTGCTGAGTTCTAAAAGAGTAAAAAGAATGCTTCCTCACACTGGTGCTGTAAATGCAAAATGATTTCTTGATACAAAAATTTTACCTTTTTCAGCATGAAAGTATGCATTTCTGTTCCCACATATCCTATGTAACAAACCTGATAATCAAACATAAGAGTCCATAAAAGGGAGAGGGAAAGTGGGACAAAACCATGAGCAGGAGTATCAATGTTCAAGAAGTAATGTACCCACTACCTAATTAATGTAACTGAAACCCCTCTATATGTTACCCCGACAATGAAATACAATTTAAAAAAACAGAGCTGCCAAGAGATAAAATTGGGATTTAAAGTCCAGTGTCCCTGAATCTAAAGTGCACATTTCGAATCCCAGCTCTCTCCTGACTCTCTGAATTTATCATTAATGCTCCTGAGAGAGGGCAGATGTGAATAACAGGGATGATTCAGAAAGCATAGATGATGAGCCCATGCTCCCTATTATAATACCCTGCAGAGTGCATTGACACTCATCTTGCATCTGAACGGGAGCTTGAGAAGGTCAGGAAAGGCAGCTCCAGTCTTCATTCTGCTACAACGGGGGCTGACTTTTGGGCAGTGTTGGCTTGTTTCTCCTTGGCAAAACAGAGGTTTAACAACTGCCAGTCACCCCACCACCACCAACCCCTGGTGCTAAATGGAAGTCGAGCTGTGGTCACTATATAAATAAGTTATGCTTTTTTGAATAAATGTGATTGATTCTTTCTTAACTCTGGAAATAAAACACATGACTTATAATCTCAGACAAGAGAAACAAGAAAAAAATTACCTGCAATAAAACCATTGTTAGTATTTAAAACAAAGAATACATGAAAGGTAAGGGTGATAAAACTAGATTCCAGTAATCTCTTTAAACATCAATTAAAATGACCCATCCAGTCTATGCTATTGGGTCTTGATGAGTCTGCATAGCACTGGTAAACTGCTTGCATTTGGCTTTCCCCTGCAGGCATCTATGTGTGTTCAGTCATAAGGAAAGAAAAAGGCTCATCCATTTTGGATGGCATTTGTAGAAGGTTGGATATAACCTGGAGATCCATTTTCTCTGTGCTTCTCTTTGGCAAGTTCTACCAGAATGGACTTGTTTCAAGCATGCTTTGTGTGTGTGTGATGTGCCATCTAGTGGCTAAGTGAGCTGACATGAATACAAAGAAATATGGTTTTTACCTGGTCTTTTCTCCCTCTCATTTTCTGCACCCGTGAGTTAAGCAGCAAGAGAGATTAGGTGGTGAAGGGTAGTTATTACTTAGGAAAAAAAGAACTTTCTTAGAATCTGTGTGCTAAAAGCAAATTATTGGTATTGGGTGGGGGAAGAAGCACTGATATTATAGTAATAGTCCAAGCCAGAAGTCATAAATTGACTCTGTGTATATATGTGTGCAAGTGTGTATGTGTGTGTGTGTGTGTGTGTGTGTGTGTGTTTCCTGGTCCACAGAGTGCTTTCTTCAATTTCCATGTAGGAATGAAGATGTGATTTACATGTTCTATGGAACACAAGTGGTTTGGATACAGTTTGATACATGCTTGCATTGCATAACCCATGTAATCCTTACTTAGATCATGTTATAGGATACTTCAGCTTCCCTCGTCCTCTAGTCTAGTCAGTCCTCCCTCAAGATAACTACCTGTCATTCTAGATTCATGAGAGTATCATTAAAGTACATATTTCTACCTTTAACCTCCCAGAAAGAATAAAAACTTGTCATCACTTTCTTTGTAGTTTGTTCCAAAAAATGGAGGATGGTTTTGTCAGTAGAAACACTGATATTTTTCAGAGTCTGGACGTCGCCAGTTCTCTCTGCAGTGGAAGTTGTAATATACTGTTTGTTCTTAGCAAGATCTTCTCTGAGCCATAGACTCATTTGGTACACTAAATATATTTCCCCAAGTGTCTCTGTCTCTGTCTCTCTCTGTCTCTCTGTGTCTCTGTCTCTGTCTCTGTCTCTGTCTCTCTGTCTCTCTCTCTGTCTCTCTCTCTCTGTCTCTCTCTCTGTCTCTCTCTCTGTCTCTCTCTCTCTGTCTCTCTGTCTCTCTGTCTCTCTGTCTCTCTCTCTCTCTCTCTCTCTCTCTCTCTCTCTCTCTCTCTCTCTCTCTCTCTCTCTCTCTCTCTCTCTCTCTCTCTGCATGCAGCCAAGTCAGTTTTCAATAACATCCATTACATTTGATTGGCACTTCAGAGATGCCAATGATTTTTATGAAGAGTTGATGCATTCTGATGTAACATTTCTGAACTTAATTGGAGAACATGTCACTCACCACTGCTCTGATACTCCGTTCATATTTAAACCACAGAGCATCCTAGTGCCAGAGATACAGTGGTGAGAAAGGTGCCCAGCCTATGATCCAAACAAAGCTATTCTATAATATGTGGTAGAATTTAATTGTTGCTATTTATGAAGGACTTATTTCTGTTGCCACGAAACTCCATTCTTTCTGAATGCAGAATGCATTGTGCATACACTGGTAAGCAGAGCTGGTTTTCAAAATACAAAAAAAACAAAAACAATACAGTTATGGTTCCAATGCTTTATTTTGCTTTCTTATTTGTTTGCCAGATGAACAACCACAGAGTCAATAAAATGTTCCTTTTGGGCATTTTTGCAAAGTGCTAGAGATGGAAAAGCCTAAGGTGTGAGGGTCCCCCTCACTGCTGTGCAGTTGAGACTTGTTTAGGAATAGCACACCAGAATTCAATAGACCACTGTCTTTTAGGAGTAATATAAGTATTTCCTTTCACAAATAATATTTTCCTAATTGTTGATCAAGAGTTTGAAATATAGAAAAATGTAAAGAAGATGCACATGAGCATACACACACACACACACACACACACACACACACACACACGCACGCACACACACACACACGCACATCAGTCCTTTGAGTTCTGATTCAGCAGTGGAGAATTGGACATTATAAAATGTCTTCGATACAGTTGAAATGATTGAATCTGTACCTGTTTGGTCTATGGATGTATTATGTCATGTCAACAGATATCCTTCCTTTTCATAATGAATCCTGTTATACCATGCAGTATCTACTTCAGTTCAACTCTACACTGTATTTTAGGGTTATAACATGCATTTTTATTAAACATTGTTCTTTAGAGATAATGCATATGATTCAATTTTGCTTTTTTTTGGGGGGGGTACTAGGATCTGAACTCAGGGACATGAGCTTTCTCAGCAGGTGCTTTGCTACTTCAGCCATGCCTCGAGAGAGATACTCGTATGAGTTAGTGTCATTGTTAGGCTCATTCTAGCGCATAATATGGTGGCTAAAATTGGGAATGAAGAACCTATGCGTGTTTATTTTCCTTTCTTTACCTCTACTTTCTTTATACCTTTGGTAAATTCACAAAGTACTCCCTTTTTTAGCCTGTCTCAAAGCACATGTCACATTGTTTCTATGTTAAATTCTCTGCATATTTGTCCTTTGCGCCTGTATAACTGGTCTGTGTCTTCCATTTGAGAGTTTTCCTTAAAGTTCCCTGAGACTCTAAGTGTTGTCCACCTAACACATCCTGTATCACGACTGCTCCCAGCTGGCAGGTGGTCGAAATTCTCTTAGATGTATTTTCTTGTAACTGTTCTAAGGTCTCCAAACCAGCCTGTATCTGTTCAAGGTGGTTGCTCTTGTCTGGTGGATTGTAGAAAGCCAATCGTATCCAAAACTTTTCCCTAAGCCAAGTATATACTCCTACATGTTTTAAAAACTAAATACATTCTATTATGCTTGAATGCTTTTTGTTTAAAACTATCCTTTGAATACTCGATTTGAGCATCACTTCAAAATGATGTCTTGCAATTGTCAATTTGTCCCCATGAGATGGCTTATAAAATTAAGAGTCCTGTGAGATATAAGCCATCAAGCCAGGCATGTGGTATATTTTGGGAGCTATTTTTAGAGTTATTGAGTGATATGCATCACACTTATTGAGGAGCCAAAAGCAACTTCAAAACTAGTACAGTACTTTCAACAGTTAGACATAAAGACCCATCCTGAAAAGTGAGTGAAAATTAATGGGAAATATGATGAAAAACCTGAGGGGGAAATCAAACTGATTCAACCACTTCACTACTAGATGTATACCCCAAAGATGCACATATACTAAAAGAGACATGTGCCACCAATGCTTTTTTGCAGCATCATCTGCAACACAGGGGAAGCAGTCCACATGTCCACTGGTAGACAATGGGGTATGTGCATATAACTCAGCCTTTACAAGGAAATTCTAACATTGACTGCAAGGTTGATGAACATTGAAGGTATTACTCTAGATGAAACAAGCTAGTCACAAAGGGCAGCTATGGGGTTACTCCTTCCATATGCAGAACCTCTAGAAAAGCTAAATTCATTTAGGGAGCAAGTCAAGTGACAGGTGGCTGCTCAGGTAGAAAGGATGGAGAGCGATTTTCTAGTATGTCTAGAGTTTCAGTTTTTCAAAATAAAGGAGTTTTGAAGATGGATGAGAGATTATACAACAGTGTGAATTTATGTAATGCCACTGAGCTACATACTTAAAATAGTAAAGATGGCAAATTTTGTGCTATATGTACTTTGTCACACTTTTTAAGAGTTGATTGGGGAAAAGTACACAACTTGTGCTAGAATGAGCAAAAGTCACACCCCCCCCCCAGGCCATATTTTAGGAAGTAACTTTTCTCCTAACCCGCTCAGCCTTCAAGCTGTCCCTTTAGGAAGGAGCCATGTGGAGCTATTATTGACCTTATGCTTCCAGAAATTAACTAGGGCTCCTTTGAACACAAAGTGAAATGTGTTGCTCAATAATTACTTGTTTCTTCTTCCCAGGGTATTAAATAGCACATTATTTGAAAGTTGGGAGATTGTTGGACCTTACCCTTCCTGGTGGCTTTTTAACCTGCTGCTGTTGCTACTACAAGGGTTGAACTGCTTCTGGTCTTACTTGATTGTAAAAATAGCTTACAAAGCTATTTCAAAAGGCAAGGTAAGCTAACATATACTCTTTTCAATATGTCCTTTAGTTTTAAAATAGTTTTGCTTTCTCTGAAACAACTATTATTTTAGATCTCACCAAAATCAGTGTTACTTCTTCAAAATTGTGCAAAGTAACAGAGAAACATATTCAGCTCATTTTTAAAGTCTTCTGGTAGCTTTGTTGATTATGCTGAATGATCTATATGTATACTTTTAGATTGATAATGATATATTCTTTGTTGTGTCTTTTCTCTCCTATCTCCCTTATCCCTTCTCTGATTATATTTATTCTGAATAGAGATGTAATAAATTCTTTAATGTGAAAGATTTCTCAGGACAAAATACCCATTGAAATAAACATATCTCAGAGTAAAGAATAGTCTTTCTCAGCAACATTTGGCTAAGTCTCTGATTAAAAGTGGACTCGGGCTGACTTGAATACAGCTTCCTGAGGCTCAGTCCCTTTGCTGTAGACAGGGACGTCTCTAGATTGATCTCTGTAATGTTTTCTTACTTCATTGTTTGTTCTCTTCCTTCTGCCACCATGCAAGGCTGGGAAATGGAACCCTTTACATGTAAGTTTATCACTCTTTCTTTCACTTGCCTGTTGCAAGGGTTCCAAATACTTTTCTTTTATGTACACTCTGTCTAATCTGTTGGTAATAACTTGAGCCTTTACTTGGGGCATACTTCCCATTAACTTCCAAAAAGAACCACATCGGTGCACTATCGTTGAGCATGTGGTCTGCTCAATTTTGCATGACAAACAAGGAAGAAGGATTTCCTCTTGGATGTTTAATATGTTGGCTAAGAGATAGAGATGAGTGAAAGTCATCGAGTAGGAGGAAAAAAACTGGTTGAGAAGATTAACACAGTGGAGAATAGAGCTTGGGCATCAGCAGTGTTTCTGATCTGTGCAGGGCACGTGACAGCACTGAGCCAGCATTCAGTAATGCCCACAGAACGTATGCATTTCACAGGGAAACCCAAGTCACAGCATCCATTTAACACAAGTCAAAAATATTATTTCCCAGTACCGAGTAAAGGACCCAAGACCTACTTGCTAGGCAAGTGCTCTACAACTGACTATTCTCAGCCTAATTCTAAAATATCTGACCAGTTCATTGTTTAGAAGCTAAAGGTGATTTGTTCCTATGACTTCCTATCCTCTCAGATGAACACATATTTCTATTATGATTTTTCTGAACCTCATTTGACTATAAATCAAATCAATGAACACAATACCATCAATCTGGTCATAACAATACACAGGATCCAGTGGATTTGATTACAGTGTCCTTCCTTATACATTGCTCCTCCAGCTGGCCTATCACCTTCCTTCTGACCTCTATGCCTTTACCTTTATGAAGATGTCATCATTAATGTCATTCCAGATCTTGAGCTTCTGAACTTTTTTTTGCCTGTCCTGGGCTTAAGCTCAGGGCCAGAGCATTGTCCTTGGCCTTTTCTCAAGTCTAGAGCTCTACCACTTGAGCCTCAGCACCACTTCTGGCTTTTTTCTATGTATGTGGTCCCAAGGAATCAAATCTGGGTCTTTGTGCATGCTAGGCAAGCACTCCACCTCTAGGCCAAACTCCAGGCCCCAAGCTTCTGACTAACACTACTCACATCTAGGGCACTGAGATTTTTCATTTTGTCTATTCATCTTGTTATTTCCTATGGGTTATTTTGAGATATTCTAAATTGGACTTTTTTCGAAGGTAACATATATATATATATATAGATAGATTTTTTCAGATGTAATTTAAAATAATCTTACTAGACATGTAAATTAATCACTCTCTGCAAGTGGAGTTTTGCTATTAGCAAATTAATTTGTGACTAATGGACTTATAAATGTAGTGAAGCTTTGTAACAGTGCTGTCTTTGCAATCCATGCCTTTTAAGCTGAAATATCCCTATTCTCTAGCCAGGATGGTGTCTGGGCATCTAAGATTCAGGGAATAGGCTAGGTGAGTTCACTCACACCTCAAGGGGCATTAAAGTAAGGCACATTTGTCTGGTCCACCACTAGTTTTCAGTTTTTACTTTCTCATATTTCTATCTACCTTGGAGAGATTATGTTCTCACATAGCTATGTTGGCTTATCAAGTGATAGATTCCAAGATTTTAGGTTAGTGTGACAATTATCCAGAGATGAGATGATCTAGAAAACTACCATTTAATCCTGTCATAACTCCCAGATACTCTGCCAGTCCCGCCCTCCCCCCCTCCTCCCCGGGCCTGCCACTAGAGAATCACAGGGAATCATTTTGTGAATCATTTTGTCTATAAAGCTAGGCCCAGGTTTCTGTGGCCAGCTTCTTAAAATTAAGTAAACAAGACTCAGATACTTGAAGATTTTAGGCCAACTGGACAAAAATTCTGACTGTAATATAGATGTATAGAGAAGGGGGGGTTGAATTTATGTTCAAAATCTATTATATTTAGATAACATTTGCTATAAAGTTACTGCATCACTAGACAGTAGGATTTTTCCCCATCCTTTATGTTAGCATACAGATTTGCATCCTGTGCATTGTTTCACTACTCTCATTTCAAAATGAAACCTAATGGTGGATTGCAGACATGGAATGTTCTAGAGGCCAGTTATTGCAGATCTGGGCAATTAGATTTACCCTGGAGATGGTTTAAGATAGCCTGCTCTTAAAAGGTTCAGAGAGAACCTTCTGATGCCATTAGTTGTTTTGTGACATATAAAAATGCTTAGTTAAATTTTAGCAGGCAGAAAAAAAGCAAATTGAATCATAAAACAATGTTTCACAAGCCAAATAACAGTGACCATTCATACGATCTGAATTAGTGAATATGATCCATTGATGTGTTTCACTGAGAGTTGACCTTAAAATAATTCTCAGGCAGAATGCAAGCATCAGAGATCCATTTGTAACTAAATACTGGTTGTTCATTCTAGTAGTATAATCTTTGGTTTAATAGTGAGATCCATGGTTGAGGACATATCCAATATCCAAAGGTCAAAAAGTCCAGTTCTGCAATGCTTAAGTCTACACACATTCCTTCATAACTGACTGTGTCACTCACATTGGATAGCTCCAGCAAAAGGGAACTTATTACCACAGCAATGATTTGGTCCTCTTGGATATTTTTTTAGCTGTGAATCAGCTAAAAAAAAAAAGCATGCTATACCTTGATGACCTCGAGCCAGTTACACTCCTCTTCTGGTGCTCCACAGGTGACCAAGGATGATCGAAGTGATATTGAGTCCAGCTCAGATGAAGAGGACTTGGAGCCTCCAGGGAAGAACCCCCACACTGCAACCACCACCAATGGGACCAGTGGTACCAACGGGTATCTCCTGACTGGTCCTGGCTCCATCGATGATTAATAATCCAAAACTAGAAGTCTGAACAAAGCGAACTATTTGTTCCTGGAAGTATTTAATAAGTTGCAAGTGCAGTTCCTTTCATAATATCTCATCACATGAAACAAAAATTAGGATTATCGAAGCATTTTGAATAGTGCACTGCCATATGTCCTGTCTGTGAATGAAGAAATACCATTCTCTCTATGTAGGCATGCTGTATGTAACTGACACAAGGGAACAGTATTTGCATTTGTACTGTCTTAGACTATTATTTATTTATTTGTATTTGTTTATAAATCTGTGGACAAGCGGGTTTCCTTGTTTCTTTTACTCTCTGGACTCATGACAGTGAAGGAGCTGCTGTTCTGCTTCCACCTTCTCTCTTCCTATAGTCTCTTGTGCTGTGGGCTTAGCCTGTCACTGAGAGTGTGCCAAATCCTCACACAACTCTAGTAGATTGGCTTTCTTTGTGTTATCTGTCATGGCCATCTTGAAGTTGCCTCTACAGTTTCCATGACTGTTCTCCCAGTGGAAAATTTAAACAGAATGAACTACATTTTCAAAATTGTTACTCTCCATGGTCAGTTAGCAATACAAATGAAAGAAAGTGGTTATTGAGAGAGTTTGGAACTTTATATGAAGTGGCTTTAGAAGTAGACTTCCCTTTGTGTGCACACAGCCAAGATTTCTCCAGTGTAGTTGTTAACTTAGTTAACCTTGAAGGTTAACCTCAATTTGACTTGATTCTCTAGGATGAGATTGGTGTTCTGACTTGAAAGTAATGTAATTTGCTTAAGTTCGTCATTACAAAGAAATTACTCTTCATATGGGGAATTTTTCCCATGTTCTGGGAATGACATAAAGACAGCAACTGATAACAACCATGTTTGCCACCACCCCTTATAATTGGCATACTGTTCTATCATCTCACGGGAAAAGAAAGAAACTAAATATATTTTGAGACAGAACAAAGGACCCTTCCAAGAGTTAGTTAGCCAAGCTGTCCTCTAGGGAAAGCACCTTTCTGCTGCAAACAGCTCTCAAGAGAAAGCCCTCTCTACTATTTGACTTGATGTCTTCATTTTGCTGAGCAAAATAAAGCCAGTGAGAGAGAACATGTTTTACCATTGCTTTTCTTGGTAAAGGCAATCCATAATGACTGGAGCTACTCAGTTTCTAGTAACTCTGTATCCAATTTATTTCCTTCTTTGAAGAGTTGTGAGATGTACAGCGATCTTTGTTCAAATGGAGCTATTTCCAGAACAACAGACATACTGCTGGATAATGATAATGTCAATGAGGAGGAAAATTACTGAAGGATAAGTTTCCATAAGCCTCCTACATGTAGCAGTGTTGCTTAAGAAGGCATATATGCATTAAGTAAGCCAAATATTTTATCCCTTATCAGTTTTTGCAAGAGGTAATGATTGGGATTACAAATACTTACAGATCAGTCAATTGCCTAAAACAGAAATCCAAAATAAAAATGGAGCAAAAAAAGCATGTGATCAGAACAAACCCAGACAACAGACTACTAGAGACATTTAATTCAATTTTTTGAAAAAAATATTAAATTCACATGCTCACATTTTGCAGCCTATGAGTTAATAGTGATAAGAAAATTTGCCAAAGCCTCTTAGCAATATTATATTTTTCTTCAAAATATAGTATTCCTGGTATTGGCCACAGTAATTAGTGAAGAGGCTTTAAAGTATGTCTGCTTATTTATGTAGAAGGCAATTAATTCTACTTTCAGAGCCTTACTGTTTTATTTTACAAAACAGGCATATGTGTAGGAGTGTATATGCATAGGAGTTGAGTTTGTGAGACTAGTCATGAAATGGCAGAAGTATTGGGTCATCAGTACACCTGTTCAAGCGTGGATGTATTGAAAGTATCAAATATATTGTAGCTGAAAACTTTGAGAAGGTGTCTTACAGTTCAGATACAAAGTATATATTAGCCTTCCTCTAGTTTCTGCCCAAGATCTCCTGATGGCTAAAATGAACCTGAGGACCACAGATTGCTCACGTTAAACCACATGACATGTTTAAACCACATGACATGCTTTTGCCCAGAGGAGTCGTTTCAAGATCAACTCTAAGTTGAAGATTCAGAAGAAACGTACAAAATGAAGTAAGTTCATTCCATTTTTAGTTAAAGGTGGAGCTAAACAATGTTTTTTCATTGTTGGTGTTGTTCAGAAGAAAAAAAAATTAGAAGGAGAACTAGGAATATTCAGTTTTTCTGAGTATTTATTTAACTGAGGCACTTGCTTTCTGCAGTCTTTTACATGTCTACAGATTTTTATTTCATTTTACACTTTCAGGCCAAGTTACACTTTCAGAGCTAATTAAAATGGATTTTGTAGGCTTTTCCTGGTGCAGAATCATATTATCTCTGTCTACTGCTCTTGCATGGTGGCCCAGTAAGACTGAGAGAAAAACTGTGTGAGGAATCTTACCCACCTGTGGCAGGCCATAGTTTTTGGAGGTGTATTGTATAAATTAAATATAGGATAGTGAAGTTGTTGTTCTTGTTAATTAGCCTGTGGTGAAATCTTCCTCCTCATCGTAGTCACACCTTTCTTAGGTGAGAAGAGATATGTAGAAAGGACACTAGAAAACGTAACCTTGATTTCATAGCTTTTCTAGGTGTTTTAGAGAGGGGGAAAAGTAGAAAAGTCAAATAGAATTTGGCCTTGAGTCAATAAGTGATGTAAAAGTATGTGATCTGTGTATGTGTGTATATATTTCTCCCAAATCTAATGAAACCAAAATATCACTGACTCATTTTCATCCATATTCCCATCATAAATGCCATGCTTCATCATTCCCTCCACTTTCGCTCCCCACACAGCTGATAGTGTTGGAACCACTTTGGCCTCTTAGCCACTTCAGGTGACACAGAACCAAATACAGTTCACATTCCCAAATTAGTCCTGTGTATGTTGAGATTAGAAGAGCAAACTGTCAGTATTCTAGACTATTTAAATGTTTGTTGGGAAAATAAAATTGACCACAGACTTTCATTAATACCCACTGCTAGGCTTCCCAGATAGTGTCCTGAGAGACAATTAGATAATGTCACAGGCATCTGACAAAAATGAATGAGATAGAGAGAGGCAAGAAACATGATCAAATCAGAGTACCTCTAGTCAAAATGGTAGGTGGGCCTCAAAAGGCCCCATTTATATTGCCAAATTTTCTTCCCTGAGTCTGTTTTTCTATCCGACACGTACAATGATGTTTCAGTCAATGATGAACTGCAGATATTTGTGTGGTCCCATGAAATTATAACATTGCCTCGGTGTATGGTAGTTTATACCACAGCCTGGGTGTAAGTTCATTGAATGGTACTTTAACAATAACAGAATCATCTACTAGTGCATTTCTCCCTGTTTAGTGACACATGATTATATTTGATGAGTTTGAATTTGAACAAAGAAAGAATCTGAATATTCACTTTTGTATTTCAATCTCATTGTTATTTGGGCTGAATAAGAAAAGAGACTTTATCTCAGCTTTTGTTAAAGAGCTCTCCAGACAGAAATTTAGAGATTATTCCTAATCTGTTCATAATTTTACATTAAAAGTTATTTTGGAAATAACTATGTTGGAAATGCCAATGCTGCCTGAATATTTGAGTGCTTTTCTTAATTTGAAGTATACAAAATATAAAGACTAATTCCCAAGGTGTTAAAAAAATGCTCTTTACCAATATATGGGGTGATGTCATTATATCTAGATATACTTCAAGAAATTTTTAGAAATGAAAGATTAATGTTTACATTTTGTGCGCTATTTGGAGTATTAGGGTTATAATTAGTTTTTTCCACCTTGTCTTTGGGTAATTTCTGCTTTGTAGATAAGTGAGAATAGTCCAAAAATATTTCTAATATACAATTAAGAAAGAAAAGAAAGAAAGAAAGATCATCAAATTTGACCTGATGGAACAAGGATCACACAATACTTTGTAACGTGTAGAGAAAAGGAAATGCTTCAAGAATCTCCATTTATTGTAGCTGCTATACAGCATGCAGTCCATGGGGTGATATAATGAGTTTGCTGATCAAAAACAGTTCTTAAGAAAAATGAAGCAAGATTTTCATTTTCTTAAGCATATTGTTGTCCCCAAATTCAACTGTGCTTTTCCTTGGTGAAATGAAATCATGCCATTCTCAAATTGCCACATAGTAATTACCACTAATCCAAATCTCATATTTTAGTTCTTCAGAGTAATAGGTCAGAGAAGGGCCATTAACCTTGGTATGCACGGTGATCACCTACCGCTAGGGGGCGCCTAGTGGATGAGTAGGAGGCCTGGGCAACTCTGCCTTTCTAACTTCTCTAATACAAGATCGCTTATCTGATGCAACTTTCCTTACGATGAAGTCATAAGTATTAGTATAAGACCTGAGGACACTCAAAAAGAAGACCTTAGTCTTTTTCAAGTTTTTGTGACTTGAATTCAACACAAAGTCTTCAGGGGAAAAAAAAAATGTATTACCAGTAATAATATATGTGAGCCCACCAGGCCCAAGAATTTGAAGTATTTGCAGCTAGAAAGTACATGGCCCCTCCAGGAATCTTGGGATTCTCACAATTGCCAGGAAAGAGATGGAAGGAGCCTGTAAGCCTAACATTTATTTCATTTATCTCATTTAAACCTCTGGAGGTTGTCATTTTTTCAGCTTCAAGTTCCCCCATAACTTCTCCCTGTGTGCTCCCAATTTTGTGAACCACAACAAAGAAAAAAATTCTATGTTTGTATACATACATTTCCCTAACACAGGTTGACAAAAATTTCACTTCCTGTGTTGGTGTCTGTTATGTAGTCTGAAAACCAAGGAACAACAGCTATGAATTATGGATTCTGTGTTGGGTAAAATAATTACATTTCATTCTGATTTTGTATTTTTTAATCTTTATCAATTGTTTGAAAGAGCCTCTAAGAATACTCTTAAAGTTAAGGATTTTTACAGCTGAGCTACAACAAAAAACGGTTAGCTCTTCAATAGAAGCAGTTGTGTGGCGATTTGTGGAACTTGAAGTCTCATTAAGTGAGGAAAAAACCCTCTGAGTTTTATTTTCCAAAGTTTCATAAAATCCCAAAGCTCAGTAAGTTCTCTCTTTACTAACATCACAGTCATTTTCATCATGGCCATTTGTTGTCATGGAAAGGGGTGATGGTTAGGTTTTGAATTTGATTTTTTTCAACTTTCCGTGAGAAATAGGATAGAAATTGTTTTGTAAAGACAATTCAGTGCTTGAGCATCTCTATCAGAAATGGAATGATGTACTGTTAGCCAATTAGAATTATTCCATGTATTGTTATTGTGCTTTTGCTGATTTTTTCTATGAAAATGTAATTATTCATTCTTAATCTCTGGAAGCAATCATTACTATGAGGATCATTTTACTTTGGAAACACTTTCATAATAAAGATAAGTATTAAGAGTGTGGTATCTAAGTGTGGTTTATTGTAAGCAGTGACCAGTTTGGGTTGACAGTGTATCTATCACCTTTCCTTGGTAGAATGTCAGAGGTCACATCATTTCTTATAAACCTCTTCAAATCCACAGACCAAAGCTAGGCACCAGAGGCTTATACCTATAATCCTAACTGCTCAGCAGGCTGAGATCTGAGGATCATGGTTTGAAGCCATCCTGAGCAGGAAAGTCTGTAATAATATATACATATATTCGCCTGGGGCTTGAACTCAGAGCACTGTCCTTGAGCACTTTTGCTCAAGGCTAGCACTCTACCACTTGAGCCACAGCATCATTTCTTGCTTTTTCCGTGTATGTGGTACTAAGGAACCCAGGGCTTCATGTGTACTAGGCAAGTACTCTACCACTAGGCCACACTCTTTGCTCTCTGCAATAATCTTATACTCAATTAATCACCAAAAAGCCTAAGTGGAGCTGTGTGTCAAGTGATAGAGTACAAACCTTGAGCAGAGGAAAGCACAAGGTCCTGAATTCACGACCCCTTACTGACATAAGAGAAAGGAAAGGGTGGGGGGAGAAGAAGAAAGGGAGAGAGAAGGGAGGAAGGGGGGAAGGGCCCCTAGACAACTATGGTTACTGGGGGTGTTACATTATTTTCTGATGTACTATAGTGTTTCTCTGAAATTTCGGATATAAAAACCTTAGTGTTAAAACTTATATAGTTCTTCATTCTGAAAAATACTAAGATTCATAGATATAAACATCAGATTCTGCTGATTTTCCCAAATTATAAAAGAAGACATTTAAGACCAACACTCAAAGCATAACACAAAACTTACTCTCTCTGTCCATATGAGTCAGGAGCTTGACTGATGACTTCTGCTCTGGGTATAGAGCCATGTTTTAGACTTTCTCTCCTTCTGCCTTTGCTATGAATTTCTGCCTTCCTTTGGCTGCTCTCTTCTCTTCTGAGCTTCGATTATCTAGTACAGAAATTCAACAAGATACCCCTCATATCAATGTCATAAAAAAGCAGAAACCCCATTGAAATATCTATGAATATTATAACCATCAGTAATGAGAATATATTTTCCTTTGTTTGTTTTACTGGTATGGAATTTAAACTCAGCCCTGCATGCTTGCTCAGCTTTGTTGTTCAGCTGTCTTTTACCACTTGTGCCACATCTCCAGCCCAGATTTTTGCTACTTAATTTTGAGATAGAGTCTTGCAAAAGGATTTGCATGGTCATGAACCATGATCCTCTTGTTCTCAGTCTCCTGAGTGGCTAAGATGTATGATGATAGACATGAGCCACAAGCACTGATCCTTGCATGCATTTCTTTTGCTATAAAAACAAAGGCTCAGGCCAGGAGTTTAGCCTAGCATGCATGAAGACCCGGGTTTGATTCCTTGGTACCACATATGTAGAAAAAAGCCAGAAGTGGTGCTGAGGCTCAAGTGGCAGAGCCCAAGGACAATGCTCGGGCCCTGAGCCCAAGCCCATGACTGGCAAAATAAATAAATAAATAAATAATAAAAATAAATAAAATGTATATAGGGATTCCCTTCTTGAATACTTGTTTGTTAAACATGTCATTTGAAATAAGACCTAAAAATCAATGTTAATAAATTCTTTAATAAAAAAATAAAAATAAAAAACAATGGTTCAGCCATCAACATTTCCCTGGAGCACAAAAGATAAATTACAAGAAAATACATCATTCTGAAACCACAGATTTTTCCAGTTCTGTAAAAATAGGATGTCCTAACACTAGAACCATCTCTGCCTAATGGATTCAATGCAACTCAGTTTTCTCTAGGTCCCTTCCTTATCACTGGACTGCTACAGTCAACTCAGGGATATGTTACTTCTTTCCTCTAATTTGGTTTCCACCAACCCTGTCTTTGCTTCAACAGGAAGAATGGCATCAATGACAACAACAAATCATGTGGTCATGCCCCAGGATCCTCTGGGATGTTGATTCTTCCTCAGAACCAGTCATCAGTGTGTAGAGCCATCACAGAATCAGCATCCATGACCTCCACTCCATTTGAGTATCCTCAAAGTGAGGTAACATAAGGAAACAAAAGTTATATCATGGTTTCGATATGAAATTTCCCACATTTCTATGATTTTTCTGTGTTTCTACTCAGTCCCTAGCTATTGATGCTATTTATTGAAATTGCAGAATCTTTGGGGGATAAAACCCAAGTGGAGGAAGCAATTCTCTGAGGACCTTTGAAGATTATACCTAATCCTTTAGTCCCTTTCTTATCTCTACTTCCTGAATGCCATGAGATGCAGAACTCTCATTGCCACACACTTCATTATACCCTCCACAAACCCACAGTGGTAAACAACCATGGGCAGAACCCTCTGAAACTATAAACTCTTCCTCCTTTGTTATGAGTTATGTCAGGTATTTTGTCACAGTAGAACAACAACAACAAAAAAAGACAAACCCAAATTTTGTTATTCCTAAAAACTGAAATAAAAAAAAATACATAATCAGAACAAGAAGTTATTTTCAGATGGCTTACTTCAATGAAAGGAATACTTTTATATTCTATGGCTTACTGCAAAGCAAAAAATTCTAGGTCAGCAAAGAGAACATGCAACAGAAGGCTAGCATTCCTGCAGCGTCATCTAGGGCCTGCTAGGTCACAGAAAATAATATTGTTTAGGAATAAATGTGCCTACTTTTGATAAAACTGGCAAGATGTGAGAAATTATTAATGAACATTCAATCTGTCAGGGAACAAGAGGAGTATTAGCAAGTAAAACAGTGCTTTCATGTCCCTTACTTCAGTGTTTTGCCATTACTGTGCCATTACTGTTATAGGCACAGAAGCTAAGAGCATGATTCAGGTAAGGGGAATTGTCTACAGTCCAAGTTTCCCTGGTCCAGGCGTCAGAGAAAAAGGATGCAAGAGCTAGGGTACAAAGGGGGCTTGGAATGAGCTGAGAACTGAGAACTGGGATACTAATGAAAGAACTATAAAATGTAAATAGAACAACAGCAAGAGCTAAGCTCTTGCGCTTATGACCAAACAAGTTTCATAGCAATTCTTCAGGTAAGAAGTTGTTCATTGTTTTTAATTAATGCATGATGAGAAACACTTGCATAGCCAAAAATAACTTGATTAGCACAGGCTCAGCTTCCTATCATTCACTTAAACATTCTCACAAAGAACCCAGTAGATGCCAGAAATTATTGTAGAGTCTAAAGGTATAATGGTGAATAAGACATACATAGTTCCTCACTTCTTGGAATTGATAATCTACTAAGGCTAAGGAAAAAATGAAGGAACAAGAAGCTGTATGAAATGCACTGAAAAATCAAACAGCAATGGGATATCACACACATATAAAGGTGGCCAAGATATTCACAATAGCAAATGTTAGTGATGATGTGAAAAAGAAGGAACCCCTATTCACAGTTGGCTGGAATACAACACATGAACCCAGTAATTTTCTTGTAAAACTGAACATATTCTTGTAAAAAAAAAAAAAACAGCAACTACCAGCAACCATACTCCTTGTTTTTTACTCAAAGGGGATGAAACACATGTCTACACAAAAATTCATGCATTCTTATTTATAGCTGCTTTATTCATAATTGCCAAAACATGGAAGAAACCAAAATACCCTTCTGTAGTTCAATGGATAAAGGAAATAGAATACTCCCACAGACTGGAATATTATTCAGTATTAAAAAGAAATAAGCTGCCGGGCACTGTGTCTCACGCCTATAATCCTAGCTGTTCAGGAGGCTGACATCTATGGATCAAGGTTCAAAGCCAGCCCTGGCACAAAAGGACCTAAGATTCTTACCTCCAATTAACCTCTAGAAAACGAGAAGTGGGGCTTGGCTCAAGGGTAGGGTGGTAGCCTTGAGCTGAAGAACTCAGGATGGTGCCCAGGCCGAGTTCAAGCCCCATAACCCACAAAAGGAAAAGAAGAGAGAAGAAAAGAAAAGAAGCTGTTCATTGGGCCATCAAAAAATATGGGAGGAACAAACAAATGTGTATGAATGATTTCTAAAATCTCAGTGGTAAAAGGTTACATATGATTCCAAATATATGACATTCTGGAGAAAGCAAAACTGTGGAGATATAAAAACCTCAATAATGGCCAAAAAAATGAAAAAGGAGGAGAATGAACAGAGAGAGCACAGAACACTTGAAGGCTGGGAAACTACTCTTTACAATAATATAATGATAGGTGTATGTCCTATTTATCTAAACCCATAGACTGTGCAATGCCAAGATAAGCCCTAAATTAAACTACAGACTTCAAGATAATAAGGCTATGATTGATATTTTAGATGACTTAAGTTACAGTCATTTATATTCATGAACTCTTTATAAATTCCATCTTGTGTAATTTTTTGAGATCTACTGATACTCATTGCAATTTTTCCAAGACTTCAGGCTTTTTGTCTTTTGTCTTAGCCTTTTTTTAAAAAAAAAAGAATTTCTATCCCTTTACAAAATCCTTTCTCATTAAAAAGCATTTCTTTTCTTTTTAACATTCTTTCCCAAAAAGATATTCCCATTTCTGCTATATCTTATCCTACTTAATGGAGGAAAATAAGAAAAATTCTTTTCTGTTCCTTTTTAATTTGCATTTCAAAATAATTTTGCCAAGTTTTTTTTATTTAGGCAAACATTTCTTTTTCCAATAAAATACTTAGTAAGTTTTTATTTTAATGAAGACCTAGAAAGTAATTTTAAACTATTTCTCTGTACAAAAAAATTTAGAAATTATAAAACAAATTATAAAGCAGAAAGAGATGAAGATCTTCATCCACATCTAATGTTTTATCAGCTTTATTTTAAAATTTGGTCTCTCCTTTCTTCTCAAGTATTTTAAGGTACCTCTGAATGTTTTTTTTTTCAGTTATACCTGCCTGAGAGAAGGGCCTTTTGAATAATCAATGTAAAGAGACGACAACTTTTATGTATTAGCTTTACAATATGTTTAAAAACTGTTTAAGCTGTGTTCATAATTGCCAAAATATGGAAGCAATCCAAGATATCCTTCAATAGATGAATAAATGAAATATACCCAGAAGCTGGATCAATCTATAAGGAAAAAGGAAGAGCAGAGGAAGTAGAAGTGGGGGCTGGGAACACGAGCAGGAGCCCTATTCACAAGCTATTTTCTACTTTTTCGGGGCAAATGAAGTTTTTATCCAATGATTGATAGACTAATGTATAAAAACAGAAAAGCAAGTATATTCATTCAGATTGTATTTTAAATAAACTGTTAAGTCATAGGTCGGCTGCAATTCTCCCAGTAACAAAGTGGGGGTAAGAAAATAGACTCAGTTGTTTTTTTTTTTTTAATGCAATTCACAGCAGATCTCTGGAGAGTCCCAGAGAGGACTGAAGTAACAGTGTGATTTAGGGGTGACATCATTATCTGCTTCTGTATTTCCCAGTGATGCCAGGACACTCCTCAGAGTAGCCATCAATGCCTAGTATGAACAAGAAGACTGGAAGCCTAGTTATGACTCCTTCTGTTTTGTTTTGTTTCTGTTATTCTGTTTTCTTTACAGACTAACCACATTTCTTTTCTCTCGAAAGCATTTCAGATGGAATAGAAACCCATGTTAAATATTGTATACAAACAAAAAAAAGGGTGGGGGAGATTCCTTCCCAGAGTCAAGGACACCAGATGGGAATAATTTAACTAAGGTTAAAGGGGACTTAAGTTACCCTAGATAGAATGAGAATGAATCTCTAGCTTCCTAGTGTCATTTCAGTCTGTCAACTCAAAATGCTACTAACAGATGTCCCCCACGTTTCACGGGGATAATCTAAAATCCTAAAATGGGATCTCCTTAGAGAGGTGGATCGGTCCTGAGATTTACTCCCTTTGTCCAGTTCTTGAAATTTTCCACAGACAAATCACAACAGGGCTCTCAAACACAAATATCAAGGTTTCACCATGCATCATACATCCCTCCCTTGCTCACTGCCAGCTCAAATTCAGAGTCTACCTTTCCCAGTCAGACAAACAGCAAAAGCCTAAAGTAGTTTAACAGAACCCAAAATGGCTCAGAAGAGCTTCCAGACAACAGAAAAAAAGAAGGGAAAACCCGCAGCTGTGCCAGCTTGGGAGAACTTACAGAACTGGTTGAACTGGAAAGATAAGAAAGAAATCTCTGGAATAAAAGGAATTCTAGAAGTTTCATGGAAACAGCCTATCTTTCCTGTCCATCCAGGGTCAGCTAGCAGTGAATGGGTCAACTCTAAAGGACATAATTTGATTCTTTTTTTCATGGTAGCCACAAAAGTATATGATACCATAGTTGTGGTGGAGGTCAGAAAAGGAGTATTAACTGACATGGCACAGGCACACTACAGAAAGAAAAAATACAGCATTTCAGTCTTTCAGGTACTGGCTTTTGCTTTAAGTTTAAGTAGAAGAAGAGGAGCCAGGGGAAAGATATACATAATCACTAAGTGATCCCATGATCATATGTGGTCATCAATTGAAACCACGGGTGGTTCATTAACTAATTGTCTTGGGATTCGTTAGGTGGGGAGGACCTTATAAATAATCCTCCCTGCCTGGCAGAAAGTAGATTCGCTTTCTATGGCAGGATGCTTATCTATCAATTCTGTCCTTCTTGCAGCCATCTTGGATGGCTACAAAATGACCACAGGAGAGAATGGCTCAGAGCAAAGTCACAGAGAGAAAGTAGAGGAGGCTAGCAGACTCAAAGGAAATTAGGCTCAGTGGTTCCCCTCATTTGTCATAATCAGTAGAAACCTTGGGCTCTCCTAGCAGAGATCTGCAATAGAGCAAAACCTTGATACATAAGGCCATATAGTATGAAGCCAATTGAAAAGACCTCCAGGATATTGAAACAAAAGCCATACAAAGAATGATTGTTGTCCTTAATGTACTATGTTATCTCTCATCTCTTTTGCTGTCCCTTGGTTATCTCATATTGTTACAGTACCTCACTTTGTTATCTGATATATTGGATTTATTTGTATTTGGTTATTTGAAATTGGATAGGGAAGGGGGGAAAACAAGATGGGGGGAGGGGGGGAGGGTAATGGGGACCAAGACATGTGAAAGGGTATCAATATATGTGAATTAATGCACCTTCTATCTGGCAAATATCATGTAACCCTTTTATAATTACAATAAAAAAGAAAAAAGGCATGCCTATAAACCAAATAAATCTCTAATAACTGTAAAAAAAAAAGAAAAAAAAGAAAGTAGAGGCTAGGAGCACTAGCGTTTGACCTACTTTCAGTTGTTGCCTGGCTCAAGCACTGGAGCCAGTACTTTAGAGCAAAGGCAGCTTTTCAGGACCTGTTGCAAACAATTTCCATCTTAATCATGACTGGAATTCTCCCACAAGCTCCTAGTGTGGCCATGGTACATCAAGATCTACTGGAGGCAGCAGTGACAAGGCAGAAGAATGGATACATAGCCATGGGAAGAAATAAAGGATCCTATTATTAACACTTCAAGTCACAGATTGCAGAGAAAGTCCCTGACGGAGAATGACAGGTCGGACGTTTGAGATCCCAACAAGAAAAACCCTCCGATCTCTTCAAGGAAAGGAGCTTGAAAACAATGACAGATTGACAGTCGTCAGCCAGAGGAGAACCTTAGGGTGGTGGGTAGACTTACTAACTGAAAGAAGTTCTTTTTCATCATCCTTGTTAGCACCTCCTTTTGCGAAGTTCAAAGACACTTAATGGGCTGGGACTTGATGGATGAGAGCAATTTCCAAAGCGCCTCTCTGGAGAAGTCAAGCAGCCAAAGTTACAATACCTGCTATTTATGGATTCCAGAGCTGCTGGCTGTGTGCAATCAGCCTGTGCTATTCAGCATCACCCCATCCAGCGAGGTGGATGAAAATGCAAGACATTTCTGAGGCCTTTCCTACTGTGTGACGGGCAGCAGATCCTAAGTCAAAACTATCTGGATCAAGCCCTCCCCAAAGGTCAATTATTCTTACTCACGAAAGTTATGTTCTTCCTGCCTTCATTTCTTCTGTTCTTTCTTCTTTTCTCCTTTCTTTCCTTACTCATAATAAGCCAGTTGTTAAACATTTACCAGGATACTCATAACCTGTACATGCGGAAAGTATGGCTCAACTGCAGTAAATAACTTATCTCCCAACAAAACTAGCAAGTGATAGAATTAAGAGTTGTTGCTGGAAAGCTTGGCACTGGAAATTCATGCTTCTAATCCTAGCTACTCAGGAGGCTGAGATCTAAGTCTAATGTTATGGTTCAAAGCCAGCCTGATCAGGAAAGCACATGAGACTCTTATCCCAATAAGAAAACAAAACAACAACACAGCTATAAGTGGAACTGTGGTTCAAATAACAGATTTGTACAAATAAAAACTCAGGGATAGACCTGGGTCCTGAGTTGAAATGGAAGGACTGACATAATTAGTGACTCCAAACCTACACATTCCATTCCTGGGTCTTTGCACTGCTTTCAGTTTTCTGCATTCATTTCTGAATCTGAGACTTCCATTGTATTTAAATTCTCCACTGACATTTTTACTTATCTGTCACCTTGTAAGTCATAAAGCACCCAAATCCTTCCCCAGATTATCATGGGAACCCACCAGGCAAATATACATGACAGAACATAGTTTCTAAAGGACCTAATCCAACAAGGAATTAGTTCAGTAAGTTGATGTTTTGCCAAATAGAAAGGAAGATACCTTAGATAGAAGTATTTATTTAGAGATCTTGGTTTTAATAAATAGGCTGAAAATTTCTCAGGGAAATATTCCTAGAAATGAGCATTGGGTAAGAAATGGCAGGGAGTGGCTGGAGAGTGACAGAGTTGTAGGAAAGGAGCAGTTATCAGTGCCCATGCTCTCTCTGTGTCTTTCTCTGTCTCTGTCTCTCTCTGTCTCTGTCTATCTCTCTCTTTCTCTTGTAGTAGCTGATTTTATTTATCTAGTTTTTCTAACCCAAATGCTAGTATCTAGCTGGTAAACCACAAAGATAAACAACATAACTGACATTTTGAATGTCAGTTTGGTGAAGTTTTATCACCAAAGACATATTCAAAGTTTTCTATAGTTTTGAAGGGTAATGAATATTTCCTTCCCTCTCAGTTGAGATTACAGTGGCAAATAAAATAGTTTTAACATATATTATTTACAGGGCTGTAAAGTCTTAGTAATATGATTTCTTAGGATATTTAAGGCAATTGCACTCTGCTAGCCTAAGCAACACTTACGTGCCAGGTGCTGGTGGCTCACATCTCTAATTCTAGCTGCACAGGAGGCTATCACCTGGAAAATAATAGTTCCAAGTCAGTCTGGACAAAAGCAAAAGCCCTCAGGACTCCTTCTACAATTACCCAGTAAAATCCTGCCTAGTTGAGGCATGAGTCACATAGTAGTCAACCAGGTATAAATATAAAATCTGAACAAGAGTACAAAGCCCTAAGTCTAATCTTGTTAATCGTACAAAATAGATAAATACTCAGAGACTGAAACGTGTAATAAAATGTGTACTGAAAGCAAGTTGTTTCATGCAGTGAGTATGACTTCTGCATGGGACAGTGTGTTAGGCTTTGTGAAGAGCCTAGAGAAGTCAAAGACAAAGATGCTATAGGGAAGAAGTTCTCAATTGAATTAGAGAGGCTAAGATGACTCTGAAGGCTCCAAGCAAGGTGAAGCCAGAGCCTGCAACAGCAGTGCGATTGGTCACATACAGCTTAACTGATTAATATATTATGCCAGGGATAATGAGAATCGGACTCTAGATTCTGGAAAAAGAAACATACATAAGAAAGAGGAGAAAACTGAAATGAGGTCAGAAATATACTGGATTAAAATTGTAGGTATGTGCAAGTGGATGGCAGACAAGCAGATAGACATGTCTAACTGCATATGTGTGAATAAATGTAGATATAAAGAGAGAGAAAAATGGTAGAAAGGGAGATGAAGAGATGATGGGGTAGGGTAGAGAGGAGAGAGGATTGTTCACCTACCTCAGGGCCTGGAATCAGTCTTTAGAAGCTCTAAGAAAACAAATCCAGGACCTCAGGCCCTGGCTTCTAAATCCTTCTTGAATCTCTTCATCACTGAAAAAAACCACATGTCCTTGAAGAAGTACTCGAATCTGGAGCTGGGCTGGGAAAGCACCCTGATAGGGTGTGGATTTGTCAGCCAGAAAGCAAGGGAGTGCTCAAAGGATGGAAATGTTACTAGGGCACAAAACCAACTTGAAAGGGGTTCTCTACCATATCTGGGATATATTTTGCAAATCAAAATGAATCATAGTAACATAATTCATGAAATAAAATGTGTAAGTTTATGTGAAACTAATTAATAAACTGAAATTTTGATGACAAATAGGTGATTGCTTAGTTTCAAGGTACAGCTCAGCCAAATATTTACTAAGTACAAAGGTTACAGTAGTAACTTCAGAGTGTATTAATCTAGTAAATAGTACCCACAATTGAACAAATGACACCACCCATCATGAGGATGATTGCCATAGCATCAGCCAGGAGCTATTCAGGAGGCTGAGATCTGAGAATCGTGGTTCAAATGCAGACCAGGCAAGAAAGTTCAAATCTGAGTCTCTTATCTCCTATTAACTACCAAAAAGTCAGAAGTGGAGGTGTGGGTCAGGTTGCAGAGTAATAAAGTGCTGGCCTTGGGTGAAAAAGTTAAACGATAGTGCCGGGCCAAGTTCAAGCCCCAGAAATGACACAACGAAAACACTATAGTTTCTATCATATTCCCACCAAAGATGAAAGCATTAGAGCAAACATCAAATAAATCTAAATTGATGGACATAATTCTAATAGTGTGTGCATGTGTGAATATGTGTGTGTATGTATGTATGTACGTATGTTGTTGTTGGCATGCAGCCAGGGCCTGGTGCCCAGGAGGCAAGCCCTCTAACACAAAGTGACAGCCCCAATCCCAGATGGCAATCTTCAAGCCATTGGCACAAAGCTCAAGGAAAGAATAGAGATCTGTGTTCAAAACAACTCTAAGATTCCACCTCACTCCAGTTAGAATGGCCAGGATCAAGAAGACTAATAACAACAGAGGCTGGAGGGGATGTGGCCAGGAGGGATCACTACTACACTGTCGGTGGGAGTGCAAACTCATTCAACCTCTATGGAAAGCAGTACGGCAGTTCCTCAAAAGACTAAACATAGAGCTCCCCTATGACCCAGCAATTCCACTACTTGGCATTTACCCAATAGTCCAGAAACAAGGACAGACTAAATCCACTAGCACAATGTTCATTGCAGCACTATTTACCATAGCAAAGATATGGAACCAACCCAGATGTCCCTCAGTTGATGAGTGGATCAACAAGATGTGGTATTCATACACAATGGAATTCTATGCTGCTGTCAGAAAGAACGACATCACCCCATTTGTGAGGAAATGGAAAGTCTTAGGAAAAATTATATTAAATGAAGTAAACCAGACTCAAAGGAATATAGGCCCAATAGTCTCCCTCATTTGTCATAATCAGTAGAAACCTTGGGCTCTCCTAGCAGAGATTTACAATAGAACAAAATCTAGAGACATTAGGCCAAACAGTACAACACTAAATGTAAGGACCTCCAGGATAAGGAAACAAAAGCCATATAATGAGTGACAGTTGTCCTTAATGTACTATGTTATCTCTCATCTCTTTTGCTGTCCCTTGGTTACCTCGTATTGTTACAATTTTTCACCTTGTTATCTGATATATTTTATATGTGCTTAATTGATTATTTGAAATTGGATAGGGAAGGGGGGAAATCAAGATAAGTGGGGGGAGGGGGAGGAAAATGGGGACCATGTCATGAGAAAGGGTATCAATGTTTGTGAAGTAATGCACCTTCTATCTGGTGAATATAATGTAACCCTTCTATTAATCACAATAAAAATTATTTAAAGAAAAAAATTTTTTAAGAGAATAGAGATTTGTGTCAGAGTGAAGGAAACTGCAGAGACATGACTGCTGAACACAAGGCATGTACTGAAACGGATTCTGTTGCTATGGAGAATATAAGTAGAATAATTAAATAAACTGAGATTAGATAGTGGTAATGAATCAACTTTAATTTTCTGCCTTTGATGGTTATATTGTGATTTCACTGGAGAACAACACCATTCTTTGTAGGAAGTGTCTACTAAAATATCCGAGGTTTTGGAACATTAAGTTGGCAACTTGTTCAGGAAAAAAAATACTAGACCTGTAGCCTTGAAATTATTTTTCATAAATATGTTAATAGAGTTTGAAAGAACCTAATAATGTTCCAAATTTGTGAATATTTATAGATAGTAATAACTGTTTTAGTAGGAATACAATTCTTATTTTTATCAAATGAAAACATATTAAAAGAGTAGAATGTGTTAACTGGAATCTGAGAATTCTAAATAGGTTAGGGAGTGGTGTGGTTACAGGTTTTGCAAGTTTTGAAATGTTATATATGACAATGTAAATCGTTATTAACATCTGATTGCTCTGCAAAAAATAGTAATAATTTTAATACTGTATTCTATTATTTAAAATTATAATATATCATAATACCTAATAATATTATAGTAAACATGTATATTGTTTTAATGCATACGCTATTACTATTTTTGTTTTATGTATCAGGAAACTGAAATTTAAAGAACTTAGTAAGTTATCCCTCAAATTAAAACACTAATGTACTAATGTGTAGTTTATCCGGACTCTGTGTGTGTGTTGTGTGTGTGTTGTGTGTGTGTGTGTCTGTCTGTCTGCCTGTCTGTCTCTCTGTCTGTCTGTCTGTCTGCCTGTGGATTTGAATTCAAAACCAGGGTACAGTCCCTGAGCTTTGTTGCTCAAGACTATCACTCTACTAGTTTCAGCTTTTTTATGACTGAGGACATGAGTCTCTTTGATTTTTCTGCCCAGGCTGGCTTTGAACAGAGATCCTCAGATCCCACCTTTCTGAGTAGCTAAGATTACAGGCATGAGCAATTGGTGTCTGGCTTATGTGACTTTTAAACTCTCCAAAGCCATTGCTCCTGTCTTCTAGTGTCTCCCATGGATATCATAGAGAAGAAAAGATTAAGAAGAAAATCAGAAACTTGGGCTTCCTTCTAGATTCCTCCTACCCCCACATTTACCCGCCCCTAGTCCAATCCATCACCAAGCCTTTCTGGCTTCATTAGAAATCTCTATCTTTTTTTAATAGCCTCACCATTTTCTTCTGGTTCTCCCACTTTTCTCGATCCTTATCTCAATTCTATTTAGAGTCTCTATTCAGCTGTCAAACTGATTGGTCAAAAATCAAATCCTAGCCTCACAGCATTCGACAGACTGAAGCAGTAGGATCGTGAGTTTAAGGTCAGCCTAGGCTACATAAGTGAAATTCTGTCTCAAAATTCGCTAATTAATTAATTAATTAATTGTTTAATTAATTAAAATAAAAGTACAAAGCAAACCTAACCCTCACAGAGGAGCTTAAAACTTTGTATGGGGCCCATAGTTTGACCTAGTGGTAGGGTGCTTGCCTTGCATGCATGAAGACCTGGGTTCGATTCCTCAGTACCACATACATAGCAAAAGCTGGAAATGGTGCTGTGGCTCAAGTGGTAGACGTCTAGCCTTGAGAAAGCTCAAGGTTAGTGTTCAGGCCCTGAGTTCAAGCCCCAGGACTGGCAAAAAAAATACATGTGGGGAAAGAAGATCCTTATGTCATTCCCATTGCCTTTAGGTTTAACCATTTCAAGCACTGGTACCTTCTCTTGTCCCTCAAAATGTTATCATTCTCCTCATCCTTAGCTAGGCTGACCTGCGTATCTCTGTAGAATTGCCAATGCATTTGTGCAAAGACTTCAGTGTAATCTGTTACCATGTAAGGTACTCTTCCCTCTTCAAATTTCATTCTTTAAAAGGAGGGATTTGATCCTTGTCTTCTTCATAATACCTGGAACTTAAAGGACCCTTGCTAAGAGGTCACCAAACAAGTTAGTGAATGACCAAATTCATACCACTGAGTTATGCAAAATAACATGCTGTTGAGAGTCAAATTGGAAGTTTCTGAGGATTTCAATAGAACCATTTCAAAAAAGTGAGAAGAACCAAATAAGGGGTTGAATAGTTATGGAGCAAGGAGTCAATAGAAAAAGCCTTATAACAAGAATGCAGAGTGCTGTTTGAACCTATATTTTGGGTGAACAATCTTTATCTTAGGTGCCTTTTGTTCCCAGAGTGTGTAATAACTTGAAAAATAATCAGAATATATTTCTGCAAAGGTAATGAATGCACAGTGTATAAAAATCCCAAATGTGCAAAAAAGAAATGAGGTACAAAATAAAATTCTTTTCCTGTTTAAGGAAATTGGAATAAACAACTACTGTGATCACTTTGATTTTTCCCTAAAATTCTATCTCCAGAAGTTGGCAATGATTCATAGGAAATTTACTATAAATCAGTGCTTTGTAAAGTGTAAGGAGAACCAAAATAGAAAAGGAAAATAAATCCTGTGGATATCCTTTTGTTTACATATGCAAAAGAGCAAGCCTTATTATTTGCCCTTATAACTAATTTAGCACTCTAATGGATATCCCAGTACATATCTTGATTGAGAGCTGTAGAATTGTATATGAGCTTAGAAATACCACATGAGCATTAACACACGAGAGCAAATGAAAATGTAATGAAATCTGGGCAAATCTGCATTTGTAGAATATTCTTAGTCTTAGGTTTTTCTTTTGGCAGTCAAAGCCATCGATCACAGCTATAGAATGGGTGATTGTTAATTAGCTGATTGTTATTAGTCTTTTGGGCTTACTGGGGATAAGTAAATTTACTCTAATTTGTTTTACGTAAAATTGATCTATTTGATTTCATTTTGTTTCTCCATTAACATCTGCAGTTTTGAATTAATATGAAGTTTCTGCATGCATAATGAATATTAAATCCTAGAACATTAAATACAGGGTACCACTTTTACCTATATAAAGTAACTTAATTATGACCATTTAGGCTCAGACTTTAAAATTAGGCAAATTTTATATACTAGTAGGAGGTACAAAGCTTATTTTATACATTTTTTTAAAACACAGTTTAATGAAGGGCTGGGAGTTTGGCCTAGTGGTAGAGTGGTTGAGTGCTTGCTTAGCACACTTGAAGACCCGGATTCAATTCTTCGGTACCACATACATAGAAAAAAGCCAGAAGTGGTATTGAGGCTCAACTGGTAGAGCCCTCGCCTTGAGAAAGTCCAAAGAAGTGCTCAGGCCCTGAGCTCAAGCCTGGAACTGGCAAAAAAAAATACAGTGTAATGAGACCAAGTTGTGCACAAAAGTTCTTAGATGCTACAAAGTAAGCTGGCTGTTCACCAAAAGGGGTGTGACTTCCACTACAGTTTAAAGTACCTATTTGTTCTTCTGTAGTTGATAAATTTGTTTTTACGCTTCTCTTCTGAGGGGAAAGTTTTTGTTGTTGTTATTGTTTTGTTTTGTCTTTTCTTTTGGCTTGAAGATGTACATTTGAGTAAGAACTCAGAAAACCATTTTTTATCTTTGGAGATAAACAAAATAAGAAAATGCAATGACTTTAGCAGCCCAAGAATAAAATTAAATGGTCATTTAATCTGTATGATAAATGTTTCCTCACCCCTGTGAAGATGACCAGTAGGAAGGATGAAACACATGACACACACTGTCCCTGTCCAGGGTTTTCACATGTCTGAAATGGCGACATAGGACAGGCCTGCTCCAGTGTCAGATCCAAAAGGCCAAAAATGGTGGCAAGCAGGATTCAGAAGCGATGTTGACCCCGGGAAAGGGTGTCAAAACCTGTTTAGGCTGGTCCTGGGAAGAAAGTACTTTTGAACATGTAGTCTTCTTATGGTCAGCCGTCTTGCCAAACCCACAATCTGGCCCCCATTCATCTGTCTGAGTGGTCCGTTCACTCTGGACCTCAGTAACTGCTACAGCTACTGCTACTGCCCAAATGAGGCTCCGCGCTGCCCCACACCCCCACGCATTCATCTCACCATGGATAGAGCACTAACTCTTAGTTGTTCTTGGCAAACTTTTCAGAACATTATGGCACTCTTCGATTTTAGTCTTGGTCCCAAGACTCTCCTTCATCTATGTGTATCTTTTTTAGCCAACAAATCTCCCAGAAATTTCTCTAAGTGGCCTCTTGGGACTCCTGCTGAGATTCTCTGTTTCCTGCTTGTCAAGGCTGTTTTGATTCAGTATCAGAGCCTCCCAAGTGCTTTTCGGTCATTTCCCATTTTAGAGTTCCTGCCCAGAAGGTCACAATGATCTTCCCTTTCAGTGTTTGGAACTCTGCTTCCGGATCGCTAAGGATACAGACCTATCCAGACGCAGCCTGGCCTGCCTGGTGAGCCAAGAAGCACCAGCTAAGGGAGTCGTTTTCTAAGAATTTAATACAATCAGATGCAAGCCATTATTTATGAACATTTACTTTGCTCCTTGAGTATAAGGATCTCATTGAATCCTATAACAGGCAGATCATTAGATCAATGAGTTGGATATCGTAGGAATAAATGATTCAAAAGATATGTGTGCAATGAATAGCCATTGAAAGCAAGAGTGTACTTTGGAGAATGTGATACACTAGACTCTAGAGATCATAAAAGGCAACTTCAGAGAAGGACATTCAGATAGAAGGGACAGCACAGGCAAAAGCCTGGATATATAACAAGGTACATGATTCCCATTTCACTCACCACCTTTCCTTTGCTAAAAATTAAAGTAAGTGAGCATAATATCATCATCCTTTTGGGGGGTGGAGGTTGGTCATGGGCTTTGAACTCAGGCCTTGGGCACTGTCCTTAGGTTCTATTGCTCAAGGCTCTACCACTTTGAGCCCCCACGCTACTTTTGGTTTTCTGCTGGTTAATTGGAACTAGGAGTCTCATGGACTTTGCTGCCCAAGCTGACTTTGAATGGTGATCCTCAGATCTCGGTGAGATCTCAGTGGGGAGCCATCAGTCGCAAGCTTTATTTTCTTCATTTGCCTTTCTAGTGGTTTCTAAAGCAATCTGAAATTGTTTCAAATATTAAAGATCACACAGAAGTATATGAGGCAACACAAGTTGTCTTTAATTTCAACCTTGAGACATACATGGTAATCTGACTGGTGTGCCTGTCTAACTCCAAGTGAGGATTGTGATCATGTGTTACAACCTGTTTTCAGGACATATAACCCCTATATTATCAGCTTTTTAATTTTTAATAGACCACTGATGTAACTGAATGGCAATGTGATACAGTAATGAAACAAGGACTCACTAGTGTGAGATGAGTCCAGAAAGACTACTTCCATATGACCTTGAGTTGGTCACTTAACTATTCCTACCTCAGTTCCACTGAGTGTTTTAAAGATCCAAATAGCATATATCTACCTTGAATGCAATTATTTTAAAAGTTATTTGTGAAGTACTAAGAATAAAGCCAGTAAGCACTACATTCAAATTCAAGTTACCAAGTCTCTCTTGATGATATATGTTTATGCTGCTGCCAAACTTTTGCTAGCATTGGCTACTAAAGAAACTTTCAGGGAAAGTTTTGCATTGCCCCTACTCTCTATTACAATTGGCTTTCCATTTCTTATTAACTTACCAGCATCCTATATTACTTAATAAATGTATACTAATGTCAACCGCCCTTGAAGGCTGCATACAAAGAAGTAGATAGAATTGCATGCAGTAGTTTCCAAGCCAGGCCTAAAAAAAAAATCCACTGCAGATTTTCTTTCTGCAGAGATTCTGAACACAGACTGGGAAAGGAGCCTGGAAGATTAGGAGCTCAGAGGTCAAGTAGTAAGTAAAACTGAAGGCCTGGGCTGGAAGAAAGCCAACGCATGAATATAGTCAGACATAGAATGCCAGGGACAAATATGTGGGCAGAGAATTCTTCAGTGTGATAAGCCTTCTCTGAGAAGATTCTTCATTGCCTGTGAGTAAATGAGGTCATATTAATTCCAAAGTGACTGGGTGCTAGCTGACCTCTTGCTCACTCGAATCTTAGCCTCTAACTGGGCCTCCAGTCTCCCTGGGCCATTTCTGACAGGGAGGGATAAAGCTATCCTAACTTGCTGCAGGACACATTTGTACATATAAGTGCCCTGGTGGTGACTTGTGAGCTTCCATCCAGTCTGCTGCCTCTTCTCACTTCACACCAGGGAAGAATTCTCCACTGAGGTCTGTGGCAGGATATATGGGTTACAAGAAGGCACTGACCTCCAAATTGATATGGAGAGCACGACATGAATTTAGTGTCTCTTGTTTCTCTACCTAATTCCAATCTCTGCTAAAGTTCAAAACCAGTCACCTCCCTGTGTTAAAGGGGAGGGAGAAAAGGATATTAAGCAGTTACTCTTTCTTGTGTGTTTATGCTTTATCTCCCCAGTCACTCAAGAATAAATATTGACTAACTATTGGGGTAGATTGAAAAAGTAACTCCAACTCCCAGCCCCCTGTGTATCCATGACTTTTGCAATAGCTCCGCCCCCTGGAATGGTTTATGATGACTTTGCTTAGTTGGATGTAGATAACTTGAAGGTGTGTCTGTGTCTGTTTCACAAAGCCTGCACTTCAGGAGACCTTGAATTCTCCCATTCACTCTGACCTCCTAGACAAGCCATGCTCTAGATTGTTAGCTGATTTTAAAAATATGGCCTCGGCCAGCTGTCAGTCAACAGCCAGCTTCCTTACCCAGCAGAGCCCGGGAGAACCTGCTGTGCTCGGTTCAGCTATGATCAGTAAAGTTGCATCAATGACCTGTTTTGTGTGAGTGCAGAGGAGAGGCAAAAAGCTGCCAGCTACCACACAGATTACTGAACAAATACTGTGTCATTTGAAGCTACTGGATTTTCTGTTAATATACACCATGTTATTTCAAAAGATAAATTACTCAATTCTCTTTCTGGACCATATTCTTTGCAGAGTCAAACACCCTTCTGAGAAGTTGCGTATATAGTCAAACTCTTTTTTTGGTCCTGGGGCTTGAACTCAGGGCCTGGGTGTTGTACCTGAGCTGAGCTTCTTTCATTCGAGGAGAGTACTCTATCACTTGAGCCACAGATCTACTTCAAGATTTGTTTATATTTTATTGGAGATAAGAGTCTCACAGACTTTCCTGCCTGGAATGGGTTCAAATTATGATCCCCAGCGCAGCTTCCTAAATGTCTAGGATTATAGACATGAGCCACCAGAGCCTAACAGGCAAACTTTCAATTATCATTTTGTTTTCAGCCAACACACTCTGCTTCCCTTAGTCTGTGAGAGGGATATAGGGGCAAGACAAAGTTTATGTCCAAAGGCAAAAGGGAAATTAAACCAGCCTCTAAGAAAGGTGCAGCTGAGGTGTTTAAGCATATGGATGCCCTGGCAACCAGCAATCTGATGACACAGATTGCATTACTTATAGAAACTGTCTTGGGTAGCCAGGAGTTTGACCTAGTTGTAGAGTGCTTTTCTAGCTTGCACGAAGACCTGGATCTGAAACCCTGGTACCACATATCTAGATAAAAAGCCAAAAGTGGTGCTGTGGCTAAAGTGATAGAGCTCTAGCCTTGAGAAAACCCAAGGACAGTGCTCAGGCCCTGAGACTAAGTCCAGGACTAGCAAAAAAAAAAAAAAAAAAAAAAAAGAAGAAGAAGAAGAAGAAGAAGAAGAAGAAGAAGAAGAAGGGAAAAAGAAACTGTCTTGGGAAGCCAATCCTCTCATCAATCCTCTCATTTTGAACCAAATTGCAAAAAGAAAAAAGAAAAAAAATATATTAACCTCAGTTTTTAAACTGCATCAACTTTTTTTGGGTTTGGGTTTTTTTTTTAGGTTTTTTGTTGTTGTTGTTTGTTTTGTTTTGTTTTACCAGTCCTGGTGCTTGAACTCAGGGCTTGAGCACTGTCCTTGGGCTTTCCTCAAGGCTAGCAGTCGACCACGTGAGTCACAGTACCACTTCCAGCTTTTTCTCTGTGTGTGGTACTGAGGAACTGAACCCGGGTATTAGTGCATATTGGCAAGCACTCTACCACTAGGTTAAACTCTTGGCCCCTGGTGCAACTTTTTTCATCATTCAGGGGTATCCTAATTCCAGTAGCATGATAGCTGCTTAGTGTTATGGTCTCCAGGGATGGAGTTCCTTTGGAGAATCCAAAGAAACAATGCTATTAGTGTGTGGAGATCCCTGACTGCTCCTTCTACTCTGGTTCAAAGTGTCATTTTCTTCATTGTCTTCATCCTCTCTTCCACATCAATTTCAAATAATTGACCTGGAGCCTGGACAGCACAGCAGATGAATGGATATATGGCAACTAGTCAGGTTCAAAGGGATACTTTTGAGTTCTAATTGTTGGCCTGGACAATATAGATGGAGCTGTTATGAGGCTCGGATCTTCCATTGTCACAAATGAATGGGCCAATAGCTGATAATGTTAGGATTGCTAACGAGGACTAAAGGTGCAAAGGAAGCAAGAAGAAAAATAAGTTACTCGTGGCTAACTTCTAGTTCTATACATGTTTTGAATGCTGAGAAATGAGAGCAAACGGAAGTAACTCTGTCTTTAGAAGAGAGCGAGCCAGTTGGTTCAGTTAGGCCAGGCATGAGGATGGTTGAGTTAGGCCCTGAGAGGTGGCTCCTGAACATCTTGCCTCCAAGGAGCCTTTCCTGACATGCTACAGTTCTCTTGGTGTAGGCCTCTAGATGCTCAGTACTGAGTGCTGGGTGATTTAGAGCAGGGGGAACATTAACTTGGCAGGTGATGTGATTTGGACTCTGGATCTGTTGAATTGCATATTGATATCAGGTTTTTTGTTTTTTTAGTTTTGGGTTTTTTGTTGTTGTTGTTTTGTGCTCGTGGTGAGCAGAAAGTGTTTATGGTACCACTCCAGTGGCTCTACAACAGGCAATACCTGAAGGTGCTATAGCTCTACAGCAGGCCTGGACAATTTAGGCTTAGAGTGGAAGTATGGAATTCATTCAGCCGAGAAGACCGGTATCAATAGACCATCACCTGCAAAGTGACTCAGTCTACTGAGTTGTACTCGGATTGGTCACGCTTTTTGCAAATGAGGCATAAGATAATCACAGAAGGCCTGGGACCTAAAACTATTGTCCTCAATCAGGTCTGTCTTACATATTCTCACATCCAGGGTCATGGGAAAGATGATTGAACTAAGAAGGCAAAACTAGGAGGGAGAGGGGCAGGATATTCTGTTCCCTGTGGCTGGGTTTGTTTTTGTGTGTGGTTGTTTTTTTTTTTTTTTTGAAACAAACTTAACAATTTCCAAGACTTAGTCTCCTTTTGTTAGGACAACAGTGCTTTTCTATTGGGAGGTTTTTCCAGCCCTGACAAACCTCCATAAACTATTGAACTGATTTTTACCTATCCAATATCAAAGGTATATTATGGGCAAATTGTTTATCTCAGGAATCAACTAACCTTGCAAGAAACAGTTTCTTTTTGGGTCCTCAAGGCCCCTAAATGTTAAAGCAACACAAAACACACAAAAGGTAAACAGGATTGGCATTAAAAAAAAAAAAAGCTGAGAGAATATGAGTTCCTCATCACCCTGGGACACTTGAGAGCTCCAAGGACCTTCTTCAAGGCTACGCCCTTCAGGATTCAGGATCCTGCCTCCAAATATTTGCAGAAACTGTTCTCACAATCTCCCGCTGCCTCTCCTAACCCTGAGCCCTTCTTTGCTTTTTCAGGAAACAACCGGGATAAAAGTCCAGGGCTGGAACTTCCTCCTCTGTGTGTGTGACAGGGCCTGACGTACTCTAAGCCCTTTGAGTCCCGGAAGTCTAGGACACACCCAACCTTGATTTCAGTGTCCAGAATGCTGGAGTATAGGTAAAAGGACACAAGCAAAAAGTATTTCAACATGAGGGATCCACTAACAGATTGCTCGGTGAGTAGCTCAGTGAAAAGTGTGTGTCTCTTTGAGGGGGGTGGGGGCAGCTTCATGTATTTTAACTTTAGAAATGTGAAACTCTCAAAACCAAGCATGTTATGATATTAACTATGATACTAAAGTCTGTAGGTTTAGTTTGGTTTAATCTGATACAGAACTCATTCTAAAAAATGGCTGTAATTATTATTTTCATTGTCAAATTTTTAGAAAAAAATTGAATGATTATGTAGCATCATATTTGGGTACAGATGGTGGGTGTTTATAAAATAGTTTTAAGATACACACCAGTGGTGCCAATGTTGTGTGTAGAACAGATACAAAAATTCACAGAATGTCTGTAAACAAGTGTTGGCTGTGAGACTAAAACTGGGGAAGGCTCTTGCTTTCCCCATCCCCATAGTACTTGGAGTTTAGAATCCCTAGTCCTGTAGTATTCACGGCAGGCTCTTCAATTTCTCTACCCTGCAGTTGTTTTAGTGTATTTATTCATCCCCAAGCGCTAAAATTACTACAAATAGAGGATCAGTCAAAAGTCTAAAGACACTATGAGGTCATGAGAAGAAATAGCAGAGATAGGATTTAGAAGACAAGAAGAAACTAAAATAAAGGGATGATGTATTTGTTTCAGAAATAGTCATAGCCAGGTACAGTGGCTCACACCTGTAATCCTAGCTACTCAGGAGGATGAGATCTGAGGATTGAGTTCAAAGCCAGCACTAATGTTTAAAAAGTTGTCTCAAACTAATCCTGTCACAGTCCCTGGGTTTCAAGTACCAATATTTTGTTAGAACTCCCTGGGAAACACAGCAAGCTTGTTAGCTTTATCCATGTATGTGTACATGGCTCGATTACAACTACAATGTATATTGTGTCATTGAAAAATCTCCTTCATAATAAAATTCAATTTGATTCCAAAAAGTTTTGAAAAAAAAGCAAAAAACAAAGCCAGCACAAATGAATGTGAGAATCTTATCTTCAATTAATCACTAGAAAACTGGAAGTAGGTTGTGGCTCAAGGGATAGGGTAGTAGCCTTGAGCTGAAGAGCTCAGGGACAACGCCCATACCTAGAGTCCAAGCCCCATAATCCAAAAAATACAAAAACAAAAACAAACAAACAAAAAACCCCAATCATTGGGGCTTGCCAGTGTCTTATCCTGATAACGACGTTGAAAAGCTAAAATGGGGACTTAAGAAGCAAGGGCTTATAGTTACCATTTATGTGTTTTATTAGAAAAACAAACTGTGGAGAAGGAAATATTATCTGTAATGAAGCCATAAAGAAAAAGATCAGCAGAAAATTATTCATTTCCTCTTTGTTTATTCAAATGATAAGGAAATCACAGGCTTAGAAAAGATGGAACTCTACCTACTATTTTTCAAAATAAGTCCAGAATCAGAGAACTTAAATGAGTAAAACAAATAAATAGCTGGTAAGGTCCATATGACAGTGTAATTACCTAGTTTTACCTATTAACTTTTCTAACAGAACTAAATGTGTTTAATGTATAGAGCAATTTTAATAATATGGTGGCATATACATGTTAAAAGTAAAACTTTCTCCCTTTGATAACTTCAACTTCATTCTCCCCTCTGTTAGTGATTGAAAATAACTTTGAAAGAAGTCTTTTATTAATAATTTGTTTATTTATATTCCCTTACTAGACCACTCTCTCACTGAACATTAACACCTGTTTGGGGGTTTTCTTTATTTGAGGTATACAGGCTTGGTAGGGTGGAACTGGAATGGTAGAAATGGGGCTAGAACTGGACATTGATCAAAGTCATCCAAGGAGAAAGCCAAGAGAACATGATAGGAGAGACAATAAATGAGACAGAGTTCAATAAGGGTTGTTTTTTTATTTTGAAAGGAAGAAAGTAGAAGGGTCTTAAGGCCTAACCTCACTTTGATAGACAGCAAAGTCTATCATCAGATCAGGACCTGGGAGAACTGTTTTCTACGCCACTTCCAAAGATGCTCGTCTCATCATTCTTGGGTCACTTTAATGACACAATGGGTGCTAGGGCTCCTTGCCCTATTCTGAGCTACTGTTTCAAGGACTTGAGCCTTTGCCCATAGTTCTGACTGTCACTTCTATGGGCACATTGCCACCAAGGGTATCCAGCAGTCAAGAGGAGGCAGATATCCCTTCCGCCCAGGTTTCTAGACCCTTTCAAGTCACAGTTTGTTTGTTTGTTTATTTATTTATTTGCAATTGTTTCATCTTCATCAAGTTGATTTCCTGGTGTACTCAGGAAGCTATGTTCTGTGAAGATGAGACTATAGTTTGGGAGCATGATAAAACAAGGACAGGGGTCGCAATGGAATGTTCACAAATCATTATGCAATTTTAGGAAAGAACCCAAGGTTTTAATTGCCTTCAAAATGCTTATCCCTTCTTGAGCACTTGTTTGTTAAACATGTCATTTGAAATATGATGTAAAAATCAATGTTAATAAATTCTTTAATTAAAAAAAAGAAAAAAATGCTTATCCCCTGAGTCCCAAGAGCTGCACAGAACCCAATTTACATAATCCTTAACTTGGTCCACATCAGTGGATCTTAGTGGGCTACATTAAGTTCAATAGGAAACTCTCTCTCTCTCTCTCTCTCTCTCTCTCTCTCTCTCTCTCTCTCTCTCTCTCTCTCTCTCTCTCTCTCTCTCTCTCCCCACCCCAAAATCAGGGCTTGATCTTAGGGCCTCAAGTTCTCAGTCAGCTTTTCTTGTTCATGGCTGGCACTCTATCACTTTAGCCATACCTCCAGCCTAGCATTTTGCTGGTTAATTTGAAGATAGAATCTCAAGAGTTTTTGTCTTGGCTGGCTTTGAATCACAGTCCTCTAGTACTTAGCCTTCTGAGTAGCTAGGATTACAGGTGTGAACCATTGGCATTTGGCAAAACCAGATATTTTTATATAACAGAGTTGTTGTATATATCTAAAATATTGCTTATTCTCAGTCACATTTAGAAAGTTTGGTAATTGTCAATTAAAAAGGACAGGTAACAGTATGATTTTTTAAAATATGGTTTATAAATGTGTATCAGTATGGTTTCTTCTGTAATCCCCTTTTATTTATATATTTAAAAATAGCATTCTGAGTCAAACAGTTTTTCAAACTACCAAAGCCAGCCCTCATTTAAAAAAAAAGTATTAAAAACCTCTTTGAGGTCATGCTCCAGTGAGAAAATTGGATTGGTATAGCTGGTCCCTTCAACCTCTAATAGCCAGGTCAGCATTTGTTTTCAAATGGAGTAGCACAAAGATTGCTCTAATACTGTGCAAGGCTTTTCAGTAATCTTTGGAATGTCAGAACTTATTTAAAGAAGATTCTTTATACTTCTGTTTTTGAAAAAGAAAATAATTGGCCCTAGGCCTGATGCCTGCTAGCTTAGCTTCCTTCTAAATCTAAAAATATGCTAAGGGAAATCATCTTCAAATTCAAGTTCTAGGAAGCAGACAAGATCAAATTATCCCCAGGGGAGATCATCCAATCATTTGAAAATACAGAAACTAAAACAAGAAGTGCCACCTTCCTAGGAAACAATGAAATAGGAATCAATAGTTAACACGTTGTGGTCAGCATTTCGTTTCTTACATCCCCAGAGAGGATCCAACATGGCCTGTCAAAGCTGGCCTCTGATGTCCACATCACTACCCCTTCCCTCGCAGCATCAACTGTTAAACATCACCAGCAACTCCTCAGGTTAATGACTTGGTTCAGATACCAGCCTGAACTTCCCACTTAGGCAAATCAGCTTGCCAGTGTCATTAGATGCGCAGGTCATTAACTCAGAAGGTGATAGTGAAGAGGACTATGTCCCCTGGGAGATTCAGAGATTTCAGTGAAGAGATGAAAAAGGCCTATTGAGTCTAGCAAAGATGCTGTGTGACACACAACATCCCCCGGAATGGATCAATGTGTAACAAGCCTCTCCACATTGCTTAGATCTGTCTTCTAAGCTATAACATAAAGGGACAGAATGGAGTAGATTGTACTTTTCTGTATTGACTAATCTATGACTGCCTGCTACAGGGTTCCAAATATTAAATAGATGCTTCATAAATAAAGTAACCCTTTGTAGGGGTTGTGCTTTGAAATATCACCTCTAAAGGAACTAAAATTCACGTGGAATTAGTAGCACAGTGCCTGACATAAGAAAGAGCTCTCTAAGAAGCTAAACATTTCATGTCCTTTAATATTTTTCTATTTTTTTGAGACATGGAGTCAGTGTATATAGTCCAGGCTGGCTTCAAGTTCCCAATCCTCTTGCTGCAGCTTTCTGTATCAGGTGTTATCATGTGTGCCATCACACTTGTCTTTTAAGTGGATAGGATGGCTCATTTAACACTATGAAGATCACTGTTGTATAGTTTCAAAGACCTATACTAGCATATAACGTTTTAAAAATTCTACAATAACTGAATTTCACTGCAACCATCCACACTATAAAGCCAGAAATGGCAGTGAGGCCAAATTCAATATAAGCATTTCCTGTGGTTTACAAGTCATTTTGTCTTGTCATTTCATGTGCTAATTGCTTGATTACCAAGTTCTGTTTTGTAATGATACAATATATATATAGAAGGTTTCCAACTACAGGGATGGAACATTTTCCTAATGGCTAACTAGAAATTCCCCTTGTACACCGTTTGCGTTTTTGAAGGAATATTTTAGGGACTCCAGAAATGTCAGAGGGTAGTGAAACTACTCTCTCTCTCTCTCTCTCTCTCTCTCTCTCTCTCTCTCTCTCTCTCTCTCTCTCTCTCTCTCTCTCCCTCCCTCCCTCCCTCCCTCCCTCCCTCCCTCCCTCCCTCCCTCCCTCTCTCTCTCTCTCTCTCTCTCTCTCTCTCTCTCTCTCTCTCTCTCTCTCTCTCCCTCCCTCCCTCCCTCTCTCTCTCTCTCTAATTTATCTTAAATAGATGGTCTTTATGATCTTCCTTGGCATTTATGCAACCATGCTTTTCATAGTTTTGCTTTCTGGTGCGAATAGATGATACAAGATGAGAAGTGTAGAACTATTGATTCGTGATAATGGAATTATCCTTAGCAACCATTTTATGTGTTGTTGTCAACATTATCTCAACTTACATCAGAGATTGGGCAGAGTTTCCAGCACATTGTACTTAGGGTCAAAGATAAAGACTCTCTCCATTTTTGTCATAAACTGAACATCCATCCCTTTCTTATCTGATCACTAAATTAACCACAAGATAATGTACTGGAAAACTTCCTGGCTGTACTCTCTTGGCACATTGAAGTTAAGGGAATGAAACCCTCCCAAATCCCTCAGCCCTTTAATTCTAGAGAGTACAAGGAGCACAACCATAGTCAGTTCAATGCCTAAAACAACCTCGTTTACCACTCTGTTTCAGTACAAGTATTTTTCTGGGTGTGCCGTGATATGAGAAGATCATCTTCTAAAACCTGGACTAGGAAGCCCAAAGATCAAGAGTTTTGCTTGAGCAACCCCCAACTTTTAAAAAGTTGGCTCTGAATATCATTGGGGGACTGGTACTTTTTTCTTTATCACAATTGTCTCCAAAGTTTTCGATCTGAATTATGAACCTTCAGGGTAGGCTGGCCTCCTGGAACCAGTCACTTGTTCAGAGGATAAAAAGTGTAGCCTAAGGAGCCAGGTGCGGTGCCTGTAATTGTAGCTACTCAGGAGGCTGAGATCTGAGGATCAAGGTTCAAAGCCAGCCGGGGCACAAAAGGACCTGAGACTCTTATCTACAGTTAATTTCTAGAAAACAAGAAGTGGGGTTTGGCTCAAGGGTAGGGTGATAGCCTTGAGCTGAAGAGCTCAGGGACAACACCCAGGCCCAGGGGAAGGGAGCTAGCCTTGAGCTGAAGAGCTCAGAGACAGTGCCCAGGTCCAGTTCAAGCCCCATAACCTACAAAAGAAAAGAAAAGAAAAAAGAAAAAAAAGTGTAGCATAAGGGATGTTAACAACTAAGCAAAACCTTTACCGGTCTATTCATTTCTTTCTCAGCTATAGGCAAGGGTCTCCTCTGGGCTCTCATCCTCACAGTGATCTCCAAGACTTGAGCCACTGTCCTCAGGTGATGGTGGGCTGGAAGGAGGTCTTTTCTTTTATCATGGTTCATCTTGGGGTTCTTTCCTTCAGTTCCCAAGTCTACCAACGCAGGGAGGAGTAGAGGCTCTTTCCTTTGTATCCAAGGTTCTCACATACCTTCAATTCTTTCCACCATGTTTTTCCCCAGCCTCGCCAAAACTGTCCTACATCCAAATCTGCCCTTCTTGACCAGGACCCATAGTAGCTTAGTTGGGTCATTGTTTCTGCTTTGCTTGGACTACAGGGGCAAAAAAAAAACAAGTAGAACAATACACAAAACCACAAAGCTTAATACTGGGAGATGTTTCTGACTATATCAAATAAGAAAACCACAGTACATATGAACAAAATAATAAAATTTTATTGAACATGAAATAAGATTTCAGCAAATGAAAAGACTTATAACGTCTTGGCTAGGAAGTCTAAATACCATTAAAAACAAGTCCTATTTCTTACAATTACATTTCATATGCACATATATATACATATTTATGTATAATGCAATTGCAATGAGAATTCCAATAGGAACTGGGAAAGAAAACTTTGTAATTATATAAATTTTCTTGTGGAAAAATAAGTGCCCAAAAATACCCTGAGAAATTTAGAAAAGAAAAAACTAATGTTGCTCAAAGCAAGAACAAAAAAGAAAAAAACTGTTAATATTGCTACAACTTAGGTAGAATACGTACTGTGCATTATCACGTTCTGCATTATTGCTATTTTATGAAACAAAGATATTTCAGAATTTAGAACAAAAAGGGAAGACTTTGTTAGAACCATGTTAAACTTTCTGTTGGAAGAACTCTACCTAAGCCTAACAAGACCTCTTCATTTCTCTTAGATGTAAAGTAAGAACAGAAGTAGAGAGTGAAAATGACCAGTGGCCACTCTATTGGCTCATGCTGTCCAGTTGCCTTGACTGTCATTTCCAAGAGCAGGAAGCTTGCAAAACAAAGAGCCTCACTGACTGAAATGCCAAAAGCAAAACAAAAGCTTTCTGTTACATGTCTTCAGACACCCTTTAGTGACATCATTACATGTGCTGAAGAAAGCTGAAAATTGACTTCATTTGGAAGATATAACACTGTTGAATATGTTCCTGGCAACAAGATGTGCTTTGTGGAATGCTCTTAGGTATGATGAGAAAAAAAAAAGGCTTAGGGAGGAACTTAGTAATATGGTTAAAATGGTTAGTAATAAACAAGGAAGCTGCACAAGGTCCTTTCCTATAGTTCTTTTTACCAATAGTTTCCCAGTATGCCTGAAGGGGAGCAAGCTGATTTTCAACGAGTCATCTTACTCACAGAGGGAAATGTAGTTTTACGGATAAAACACATCAGAAAGCTTGGTTGACAAATGGTGACTTTCTTCTCATGAATATTAGAGAAAACTTACTCCTGTTCAGGAAAAAAAGGCCAAAATTCATCTCCTGCACCTATATGCTGCATTTGGACTGCAGAAAATTAGTAAATTGTTTACTGCTTGTTTGAACATATCCATACTCAAATATATATATATACATATATACATATATATATTTACAAAGTGGGAGACCTGGCTATCTTGGATCATATTCCTATTGGACATCAATAAGCCAGAATGGTATTGTCTGCCACTTCATCCTACACACACACACACACACACACACACACACACACACACACACACGCACACGCACACACACACACACACACACACGTAACTGATGGTTGTCTGAAGGCACAGAGACTTGCAGCTATGCTGCAGAGTTAACAGATTCCTTATGACAGTTCTATACCCTCAAGGCTCTCCTTGGCCTTGGCTGTTTCAAAGCAGCTCTTGGGTAACAGTGAACAAATCTAACAGAAACTGCTTGAGACCAGAAGTGTTTCTGAATCTGGAAGATTTGTATATGCATAAAGAAAATTCCTTAGGGGTGAGACCTAGATCTAAATAAAAAAATTCATCTACACATATCCTGCAGGTGATCATGTACACTTTGTTTCTTGTTCTTGTATTATGCTGAGATCATTGCATGGAGTTAAGTATGAAGTTTTCCACTTCTTGTGTCATGTCATTGCTCCAAAAGTTAAGGATTTGAATATGTTTGGGATTTTGACTTTTCAGAGTAGGATATTTGACCTGTAGTGGGTATCTACCAAATCCTATTGTAGATTTCTGTAGCTTTCAATTTAAAGAAAAGTTAGACTATAGCATACAAATAATAGGATTTTGTATCTATGATATTGAATCACTTTGTTCCATCTATCTCCAAATGTAAGAACTTAGGATAGGTCATTTCTTTTTTTCCATATTTTTATTGTAATTATTAGAAGGGTTACATTATATTCACCAGATAGAAAGTGTATTACTTCACATTGATACCCTTAGTGATGTCTTGGTCCCCATTTCCCTCCTCCCACCCCCGGCCTTCATCTTGTTTTCTCCTTTTCCCTATCCTATTTCAAATAACCAAATAAGCATATATACAATATATCAGATACCAAGGTAAAATACTGTAACAATATGAGATAACAAAGGGAAAGCAAAAGAGATGAGAGATAACATAGTACATTAAGGACAAAATCACTCATTATATGGCTTTTGTTTCTATATCCTAGAGGTCCTTTCATTTAGTGTCATACTATATGGCCTATATATCTAGATTTTGCTCTATTGTAAATCTCTGCTAGGAGAGCCCAAGGTTTCTAATGATTAGGACAAATGAGGGAAACCATTGAGCCTATGTTCCTTTGAGTCTGGCTTACTTCACTTAATATGATTTTTTCTAAGTCTTTCCATTTCCTTACAAATGGGGCAATGTTGTTCTTTCTGACAGCAGCATAGAATTCCACTGTGTATAAATACCACATCTTGTTGATCCACTCATCAACTGAGGGACATCTGGGTTGGTTCCATATCTTTGCTATGGTGAATAGTGCTGCAATGAACACTGTTGTGCTAGTGGATTTAGTCTGTCCTTGTTTCTGGACGATTGGGTAAATGCCAAGTAGTGGAATTGCTGGGTCATAGGGGAGCTCTATGTTTAGTCTTTTGAGGAACTGCCATACTGCTTTCCATAGTGGTTGAATGAGTTTGCACTCCCACCAACAGTGTAGTAGTGATCCCTCCTGGCCACATCCCCTCTAGCATCTGTTATTATTCATTTTCCTGATCCTGGCCATTCTAACTGGAATGAGTTGGAATCTTAGAGTTCTTTTGATTTGCATTTCTTTAATGTCCAGAGATGTTGAGCATTTCTTCATGTGTCTATAGGCCATAGAATAGGTCATTTCTTTAGGTCCTTTGAGATCCCTTTTCTACTGCTTGAACTTCTAGCACCGTATGCAGGTAGAGAATCTCATTCTAATTCAGCTGCTTTGTCATATTACGTTGTAGAAGTAACCTACATTTATTGTCACCATAAGCCAAAAATATTATTCTGCAGTAGGAGAGAGACAGAAAAATGATACATGGTATCCTTCCCACTGTACTTTTGACATTCTGGGAATGATAAGGGTGACAGGAAATCACAGTCCAAATGCACCCCATTATTGAATTGTTTGTAATTGGCCCAGGAGAGAAACTGATAGACTAGATTTATTTTTGGAAAGTTCTCCAGAACCCAACATATTCTGCAACAGGAAATGTAGTCTTTGTTTTAAAATCTCATCCAAAAGCTGCACATTCCTGTAGCTTCACAGTCATTTATGATGACAGCTATCATTACAGCAGGGAACTCTATCTTTAGAAGTGATTATAAACCTCCTGTTCATCTTTTTTTCCAGTATAATAAAGTATATAAGAGCCTAAAGGAGTTTGCTCAAAATGGAGAGAATTTCTGCAAGCAGATCACATCTGTTCTTCAGCAAAGGTACAAAATGCACATTTGCAATGAACAGTAGCAAGTGGTGTAACGATAGGAGTAATTATAAGGTGCCCTGGTTTCCAAAACAGTGTTATATTTTGGTCCTTGAGAGACCTATTTGAAGAATGATTCTCTGCATTACACATTCATCAATTGGGCATGGTAAAAAAAAAAAAGAATACCATGGAAGAATTCTGTTTAGGAAGATTAGTCTCTTTTGTTTCTTCTGACTCAGTTTTTCACCCTTTTATTGCCCACTGTGTGTCTGATGCACATGTCCATTATTGCACTAATCACACTTATGACAATTATTACTTTACATTGTTTTACTTCCCTACAAGGGCAAAGGCTGTGTGCCACTCAGTGCTACAAGGTGAGCTCTCAAAATTAGTCTTTTGATTTCTTTGGTAACTGTTGGATGGATGGATGAATGGATGGATGGATGAACTCCCAATTTTCAATATCACCTTCCATTAGTTCTTATTTGTGAATACGTGTAAATCTTTACACTGTGCTAAAGTCAACATATTCAACTCAACCAAGACAACAAAAATGACCCCAAAAATCCCTACTTTCAATTTCTAGAAAACCCAAGAATCAGACTGTTTCTTAGGGTTTTCTTTTGGTCTTTTACCTACCCTACACAATTCTTTCTCTATATATAACCCTTCTTCAAATTCAATTAATTATTTTTATTAGAAAGCATCTTTCTCTTGAATATTAAGAAGAATCTGTATCCCAATTGGCTATGCTATGGTTACAGTTACTTAACCTTGATTATTTGGCAAAATTGGTATCTGATAAAGCACTACAAAAATAAGTGGCAGGAGATGAAAAAATGTCCACTATTAAACTGACTCAAGAACAAACTAACAAGATCTGGAGAAGTAAGTGCTTGATAACTCCCCCTTGCTTTCCCTTTATCCCAATCCCTCCACATCACCACACCACTCCCTTGCCAAAGATAACCTTTCTTCAGTCAGAAGCTTCATCTGTTACCTGAGTCTCCTCTGAAGTCGGTTCCTAGGGCCATCATGTTCCCTAGACTTTTGTATGTGTGAAATAATCCACAGGACTTGAATGCCCAAACAGTGTTACTGACTAGCAAGATTACAAGACTATGGTAAAAACAAAGAAACAAACAAAAAGCCCTGCACAACATAAATGGAAAAGAACAGACCTGCTAAATATTGGCTCATGTTTGTGGTAGATACTGCCATCACCATTTTGTAAAACAAGCTTTGTGCAAATAAATCATTTCTCCTTAGTAATCACCACTAAGATGGCACTTTTTTAACACTTTTTTTTTTTTTTGCTATTTCTGGGGCTTGACCTCAGGGCCTGGGCACTGTCCCTGAACTTCTTTTGCTCAAGGCTAACATTCTACCACTTCAGCCACAGCACCGCCTTCAGCTTTTTGTGTTTTTGTGGTACTGAGGAATCAAACCCAGGGCTTCATGCATGCTACCACTAACTCATGCTCTCAGGCCTAAGATGGCACTTTTGAGATATGTATGTTGATTCCTAATAAGTGTGCATTTGCCATGCTCCCTCACAGATCATCTTCCACGGTTCCTCTCCACACTCAGGGAATTTGATTACGCAGTTAGCCTGAGGGATGCCTGTCCTCATGAAAGATGGTATTTCAGGAGAACCGCTATGTAATGGACTTAAACACTCTATTAATCTAGGACTGTGTTGCCCATTGTGTACTTTGGACCATATTAATACATTTCAGTGGCAAAAACTGCCTCATTCCCCAGGAAATAAATAAATAAATAATTTTGATTCTTATCTGCCCCAACTCAACTCTACCAATGATGCAGAAATGAGCCCAGGATTTACATTCCTCTTCAGTGTGAGTTCTTCTTCATTGAGAAGTTCATGTGAGAGTATCTTCTTCTTTGTACTTGATGAACACTTGAAATCCATGAAGTCTTTTTTTTTCATTTTTTAAAATTTTATTTTATTGTTGGGGTGATGTACAGAGGGCTTACTGTTACATTCTTCAGGTCTGAGTACATTACTTCTTGAACATCGTTACCCCTTCCCAAATTTTTCTCCCACTTTCCCCCGCCCCCTCCCACTCATCTTTTTCCCTTCCTTTCTCTATTTCAAATAAATGAACATACTCAATATATCAGGTAGCAAAGTCAGATACAGTGACATCATGAGATAAACTATGGGATTAAAAAAAGGAAATAACTTCACATAGTACATCAAGAGCAACAATCACGAAGATAAGCCTCTTGTTTCCATATCCTGGAGTTCATTTCACTTAGAGCATCCTCTTGGATCTGCAATTAGGCTCAACACATTCAGGCCTCTGCACAATCTTGGTGGTGGTTTTAGCCTTCTTTCAGAATATTGGCTTGATCTGCCTGCCATAGCTGCTTTACTTCTGATCATGGTACCTCTTCTCTTGGGCACACAGAGGGAGTCGTTGCTTTTCTTGTACAGGCTCACTTTGTGAAGTGGATGCTTACCACACTTCTTAAAGAAAGTCATCCTGGGTATGTTGACCATCTTTGCAATAGAGTTGTCAAGAGACTTGGAGACCATAGTATACACTTCACACCGCTCTGAGGAAAAAGACCAGCAGATGCTTTCATTTCTTTGATATATAAGCATAAGTTTCCAGATATACAAATGTATTTTCATCACCATATTATGTATCTGCAGATTACATACACACATACTAGCAAAAATCACTATAAACTTCAGAAATGTTCATAAATATTGATATTCTTAATAAATTATGACTATATGCTACTTAGAGATACTTTTGAAATATTCATTGGAAACATTTTAGAAAATTAAGTATGTCATGATCCTATTTCTGAAAAATTTAGATAAAGTATATGTGAATGAGTGAATAAATGTAACTTCTGTATCTTTGAGCATAGATTAAGGAATTTTTTTTTTTTTTGCCAGTCCTGGGCTTGAGCTCAGGGCCTGAGCACTGTTCTTGGGCTTCCATGAAGTCTTTAAAATCAGCTATCCTGCTTAAGCTTGAGTAATGAGAAACACCAATAGACAAGTAAAATAGTGATTTTGGAATACACTTAAAAGGATGCTTTTGATAGAGAAGATTCTGGGGCAAATTTAATGGCAGCCTGTGGCAGCTATCATGAAGGCATCTGTGGCCTTCTTTCAATTGGCAGCATCTTTATGTAAAGTGTTTTTCATAAATATCTGTAAATCAGGTAAATTTGCATGTAAAGATTACTGAATATTTTTAATTATTACCATGCAAACATTATTGACACCAGTTCATTATTGTCATTGGAGGTTTACATTTGCAGACATCTTGCATAGTCGTCTGTTGGAAACTGAGGTCCACTCAGCAAAGCTCTGTATTCAAGTTTAGAAAGAAGTTGCATGTCCAGACAGGTTGCCTTCCAAGCTCAGCTGCCTTCTTGCATTTATTCCAATCTGGAGGGATAGAGTGCAGTTGTTATTGAAATATCACTTTGCCTCGGTTTTCTGTTTTCTCTTTTTTTCTTTTTTTCCAGTCCTGGGCCTTGAACTCAAGGCCTGAACGCTGTCCTTGGGGCTTTCTCAAGGCTTCAGCTCTACCACTTGAGCTACAGAACCACTTCTGGATTTTTTTCCTATGTATATGGTACCTAGGAATCAAATCCAGTTCTTTGTGCATGCTAAGCAAGCACTCTGCCACTAGCCAAACTCCTGGTCCTGCCTTGGTTTTCTTAAACTCACAATAATACTTCACTTCTTTAAGGCAATTAATCATTTTAGTTTCGCTTTTATAGAGAACTCACATTCTTTCAGAGGCACTCAGCAGCTCCGACTATCCCTAATGTCAAAGTCCTCAGGTATACTTTAGTGTAATTATAGAATGGATTTAAAGAGACAAAGGCACATTTCCAGAACCATTTTATGAGTATTTGGCTCTCAATACAAGCTTAACTATGTTTAAACAAGGCGTGACCGGGAAAATCAATTGTTCCTCTGACAGGAAACTCAAAATTCAAATGGCAAGAGCCACAACTCTAGAAAACAACAAAATGATACAGAATAAAGAAGGGTAGCTGCCCATTTTTTTAATCCATAATGATCCATTGCCAACATTGTGATTTTAAAAAATATTGAAATAAAATCTTTGATGAATCATCACATTTCTACTCAGTTTTATTATACTGAATATTGTTAACTCCTACAGCTTCAGCTCATTTGCATACAAAAATTAACTATTTTTCAAACCATGTATTTGGTAGAACATTAGGTCTTTCCTTTATCTTATGCATGCCTTAGAACCAAAAGGTTGCCATGTCAAAACACAGTCTCTCACCTTTCTTTCAAAGCAAATATTCCTTCCAGATTTTTGCACTGGAACCACCTTCCACCAAATCTAGCCCAGTCCCCAGAAACTACCCAACCCACAATTTTTTTCTATCCTAACTCACAGATGATACTTCATACTTCTCTCTTCTGATCTTCTTTTATAACAATGACCTTCTTTTCATCTGTGACCATCTCCATGGTTCTAGCAAATTTCATTCAAATTAGTCTTTTGTGTTGTGTTGCTTTCATGCAACTATGTAGTTTTCATGCTACACACAATTCCTGGGTGAACTGAGTAAGCAGAAACAAAATTGGAATTTGATTTTTGTCCTTTGTATCTTGAGTCCTAGCTCATAGAAGTATCCATTCAGAGACCTCCTATTTATTTATTTTATTTTCTTTCTCTTCCTTCCTTTCTTTCTTTCTCCTTTTTATTTTATTTTATTTTATTTTTGGGTGGTACTGAAGTTTGAACCCAGGGCCTCAGCCTTGCTGCAATTCACCTCAGCCAACGTACCTTTTGTGTCTAATCCAAGCAAAACTACCATAATTTATGGATACAATTAATTATTCATAATATTTGAAGAAAAGTTTTGAGATTTAGGCCCCACCTTCTCTCTTGTCTATTTGCCTCCAAGAGTTCTGACACTTTCTTTCTTACTGAACCACAACCTGAAACAGTCCTGTACATAGTACATTATGTTGAAGAGATGCTAGAAGAATACAATCAGAGAAGTGATCATTTATCCAGAACAACCTATAGACAGCATTGTGTTGGATGTGTCCCACACTAGGTCTCTTTTGTTTGATTTTCACAACCCAACTTTTACACATTATTAGTCTACAGACAAAGACAGAAAGTAAGTGATATATTTGTATTATTATATGGCCCAAGCCTTGCACAAAGACATTCCATCCAAGTCGGGTTGCATTTTAGGGTTTTGTTATAAGTGGACTTGGTCTCATTCTTGGAATCCTCTATGGGAAAGGACATCAATCGGCATTCTTAGTGCCAGGGACTTTCAAACACTGCAGTGCATAGGTCCTGGGAAGTACTCTCCACAGTTTTGGCACGACATGAGGAAAAAGTGAACTAGCTCTGCTCCTTCCTCATTCCCACTCTAATTAGTCGGAATAACTGTTCTGGTAATGATAGAGTTGATTTGGTATAAAATCTGAGTTTCCAGCTTAGAGTCTTAAAACCATCTTTTTTCTTCACATGCTCTAACTTTACCACAGGACTTCATCCCCAGCTCAGGCACACCTGGACACTAAGCTTGGGAATGAGCAGACCCAGAATCTGAAGTTTTAGAATAGCCTGTGTTTCTTTAGCTCTTCTCCTTGCTTCTGTTGATGTGTCCAAGAAATGGAAGTAAAAGAGTTTTGGAGATTTTTTTTTGATTTTTTGTTTTGTTGACAGCCCTGGCTTTTGAACTCAGGGCCTGTGCATTATTCTTGGTCTTTCTCAAGGCTAATGCTCTATCATTTGAGCCACAGCACCACTTCTGGCTTTTTCTATGTCTTTGATACTGAGGAATCAAACCTGGGTCTTCATGCATGCTAGGCAAGCACTCTACCACTAGGCCAAACTCCCAGCCCCAAAAGGGCTTTTTTGGTACTATTTTCAGCTATATTTTTTTCTTTTATTTTATTGTCACTGTTTTGAATTTCTGTTACTTTTTTTCTTGTATATTTGTTCATCTGATGTGGGCAAGAGAAGGAGAATGACAGAAACAGCGGGACAAAGGGCGAACTAATTCAACAGTGATCGTCACTAGATCCTGCTTTGGGGAAATGAAATTTACAACTTGGGAATGAGGGAAATCGGTGGAGGGGAGTGGGAGAAAATGAGGGAGGAGATGATACTGTTTAAGAAGATGTGTACGCATATGTGATCATATAGGATGAGATTATACAAAATGAACTCTAGACTATGGAAACAAGAGGTATGTGTTTGTGGTTGTTGTTCCTAATGTATTATGTGTAATTATTTCTTTTCTCTTTTATTCCTTTTATCATTAATCTCCTATGGTTATGACTTTGTTATCTGGTGTGTTGTATACATGTTTTTTTTTGTTTATTTGAAAAAGGGAAGGGAAGGGGATAAACAAGATGAGAGGGTAGGGGAGGGAAAGGGGGACAAAAATGTTAAAAGGGGTATCAATGTTTGAGAAGTAATGCACCCACTACCTGATGAATGACTGTAACCCCTCTATACATTACCCCGACAATAAAAAAAAGAAATGTACTCATTACCTGTAACCCTTCTGTACATCGCCTTTATAATAAAATTTAAACAAAATCATTGGGCTCTTGAAGCCTGGGAGGTAGTGTTCCATACACTCTCCTCGCTGTGTGCAATTTCAGTTCCTTCCTCCCTACAGTCTTCTTCTGGAGTTCTCCAAATGGCCACCAGAGCTTCAAATGCAGCCCTCTGTTAAACTGAATCAGATACTAGTTCTAAGGCCCTTTGGGGTCATCAATAAATGGCATATGAAGATATATAGGAAACAATTGCTTTGGTCAGAGAGGCAGGGTCCAACTCTGTCCAGCCTCAAGGTAGAGGCTGGTGACATTTGATGTTGTCAGTCCTCTAGATTTCTAGTTTGCAAGACTCCACTTCCAAAATGTCTTACAACTAACTGCATAGATGCTTTGGTAAGAGGCCAGGATGCTCAGAAGCTCTTAATCTGTGGCAGCTGTGGACCAATCTCTAGCAATTAAGCCACCAGGGGCTGTGGTGATTCACACACCAGCTAAAGGCAACCTAAGAATCAGTGCCAACTTTTACAATTACCTCTCTGTGTCTGACTTCTCACAAATTCAGGCACAGGAGAATGGTGAGGCTTCCAGATTAGGATTCCCCACTCTGTCACTTCTTTCCTGGGTGGCCACAGCTATGTAACTGATTCAGCTCACTGAAGCTTGGCATTCTCTCCACGCAATGGGTAGACAAACTACCTGCTTTAGGAAGGATATCATGGATTTAATGAGAAACTATACCAAAAGCACTGAGATTGGATCCTGGAATGTTGTATGTAGCCCAGAAGTATTGGCTGCTGGTGTTTGTTTGTGTGTAGACAGAGCACAGGTCATGCATTGGCACCATTCCCAACATGATATCCTATACTGTCTAGACAGTGCTGTGGGAACACACTCTTCCCATGCAGAATGATAGCATGCTTATGTGGATGCCCTCACATGTCCAACCACAGATGTCTAAGACACTCACACATGACAAGAAGCCTGCACTTGCTAGCGAGGCTAGGTCTCCTTAGTCTGGCTCCTACCTGCTCCAGAGAAACCAGTAGAAACACATGCTCAAGAGCAGAGATTGCCTGCCTCAAGGATACCACAACGCCAGAGCCTCTTCTGCTCCCAACCTTCTTCCCGAGAAAATGCGACGCAGTTAACAATGCAAAGGGAAGCAGACTCCTTTCCGGTGGATGTCCATTTTTACTTTATGTATCTCTGCAACACTTGTTGGTTCAACCTCTCAGAACATTCTGAAATTTGGGGGTAGGGAAGGTGGCTCAGGTGGAAGAGAGCCAGCCAGTGTCAGATACTGAGTTTGATTTCTTCTCTGAGAGAAGATAAAAATTGAAATATTCAAGTTCTAAAAGTTAACTTGAATTTGAGGAAGAGACTGGGCTGACAGTAGCCATCTATCTCTTGAATGTCATGTAGGGACCATGAGCAGGGGAGACAGTGGATGAGAAAAGCCTAGATTCTTCCTCTGCACTGTCTACCTCTCATGTCTCCAATTTTTCACACTAATAATCATAAAGATTAATCATAAAGATTAATATTTACTAAGTATTTGTGTTGTGCACAGTACTGTAAGACAAGAACTACTAATCCATCATATTTAATGTGTTATGTGCTACAATCAAGAAGCATAGGATGAGGAAACTGCCAAAGAACCACGGGCACAATGAATGAGGCATGGGTTTATAGGTTTAGTGTCTGAAGTGCTGGAAGTAGTGTGCTCAGATGTTGGGGCCGTGCACAGCTCACATTAGTGTAAGGGCATCTAAACAGTTTCTCAAATGGAAGAGTTGAGGCAAGAACAGACCTGGAGCAGATACCAGTAAGAATTCCAACTCAGACCTGGTTAGAAGTCTGTCTGTTCACTCATTCATTCAGTCATTCTATTTAGTCAGTCAGTCATGCCATAAATGATGAGTGCTATGTGTACCAAGCACTGTTTTTAGCCTAGGGACTCAGCAGTGAGAAAAAAAAGAAAATTTCAAGGTGCATGAAGCTGTTTACATTCACAGAGGAACTCATAAGAACACATAACAATATAATATGAGGGCCGGGAGTTTGGCCAAGTGGTAGAGTGCTTGTCTAGCATGCACAAAGACCCAGATTCGATTCCTCGGTACCACATACATAGAAAAAAGCTGGAAGTGGTGCTACGGCTCAAGTGGTAGAGCTTTAGCTGTAGGAAAGCACAAGGACAGTGCTCAGACCCTGAGTTTAAGCCCCAGGAAAGACAAAAAAATAATAATGTGATTAAAAAGTAGTGATAAATTATAAGATGCAAGTAGATCTTAAAGGGGACAATGACAGGCTCCTGTTTTAGACAAGATGGCCTATAAACAGATCATATTTGAACAAGACCTATTGAAGATAACATGTGGAAGAATGCACTGTGATTAATTAGCAAGAGGAAAACTCAGCAGAAGTCACTGTTAGTGCAAAGTCTATGAGGCACAATGGTAGTTGGCTAGTGAGAGGAGTACAATGAAGAAAGGGATGACCAGCAGGGAAGCAGATCACGAAGGAAGCTGCAGGGATCAGATGGTACAGAGCCCTACTGTCTTATAGGTCAATAACAATTGCTCTAGCTGCTGAGCTCCTGTTATATTTACATTATTTCCGCATTTTAATCCTTGTAAAACTGCTCAAAAATTTTCCGGTACTCTATCTCAGTGTTCCCTGAAGCCAGAAGCCACCGTACTTTCAAGATTATAAAGCAATCTCTGAATCTCTGTCTCTCTGTCTGTCTTTCTCTGTCTCTCTGTCTCCCTCTGTCTCTCTATCTCTATCTCTCTGTCTGTCTCTGTCTCTCTCACTCCAAAAATGAGATGTTTACTTACTAGCTTCATCATTTGCAAATACTTGCCTTAATTTTTCCTTATACATTGGGTTGTCTGATACCAAATACCTACGTATTGAAATACTGAAAACTAGATGACAAAACTTTTTTTCCTCATCAGTGCTTTATTTCCACAAAAATCATCTACAACTACACATAATTTAATTATTTTTAATAATTGTATTTCATTGTTGAAGTGATAGATAGAGGGGTTACAGTTACATTTGTCAGGTAGTGGGTACATTACTTCTTGAACATTGATACCCCTTCCCATGTTTTTCTCCCACTTTCCCTCCTCCTACACCCTCCCAATCATCTTGTTTTTTTCTTCCCTTCCCTGTTTCAAGTAAACAAATAAAAGTATACATAATGTAACAGGCACCAACTTCAGATGCAGTAACAACATGAGCTAAACCATAAGGAGAATAAAAAGAGAGAGAAATAGAGAAGAAAAAAGAAAACAAAGCACATTAAGGACAACAATCACAAAGATAAACCTCTTATCTCTATATCCTAGAGTCCATCTTGCTTAGCTAAACTTTATGATCATCACTAAGAATGAAACTTTAATTTCCTGCATTTTGTGATCAGCAGTCAAAAGGATGTTCCCTGAGTATGGTGACACACAGCACTGGGTGGGGGCTGAGACTGAAAGGTTAAGTTCAAAGCCAACCTGGACTACATAGCAGTGCCATGTTTTAAAAAAGAAGAAATAAGTGAGATGAACATGAATATGGCCTTATTATATATAGCTACAGATAAACCTATAAATAGGAGTTGGTGAAATGCCTTTAGAAGCATGTGATTCAATCTCTTTAAAAGAGCAAGGTAGGCTGCTTTGGAGAGGAATGCCCATACGTCCTGCTGGCTCTCATCCTGCATAGAAAGCCATGGTGTGTTATTCATCTGATGTTGGCCACTGCAGCAGGAGCCAGATACAAGCCTATAAGCCCCAACTCAAGAGACTTGAGACAAGAGGATCACTTTAATTTAGTCATAGGTAATCATTTCTCATTGCTGGTTTCCATAATTTAGAGCTAATCTGATTAGGACTGGGGCTTGGGGACACAGCTCCCAGTGGTACAGCCATTGATCTAGGAGCTGAGCGTGGCTCCTAGATCCAACCTCTAGTGTCACAAAAATGAAAAAGAAAAGTGATCAGTGCAACTTTATGCCTTACTAGCTAGCTAAGTCATAGTTCTGGAGGCTACAGGTTAGACATCAATGTGTCATCCTGGTTGGCCCCTTCTGAGAAGTAGAGGGGAGCTCATGGCTTCTTCTCAGCTACTGGTGGTTTGCCTGCAACCTTTTCCTTCTAGCTATAATCTCAGTCTCTGCCTTGTGTTCACCTGGCATTCTCTCTGTGGACATGTCTGTCTGTCTGTCCAAATATACCTCATTTTATAAGGCTACATAGCATTGGGCATATCTCACCTTGATGGCCTCATCTCAACTTGATCATCAGTGCTTAACACTGGTGTAAGTTAAGGTTATATAAATACTCCTCCCTAGCAGGTTCCTCTTCCATACTCTCATTGGTTTGCTTAATGACAAGAGGATTTTTATGAGGGTACCACATGTTCAGTCTACTCTCCTTTGTATGAATGCTGTGGGTAAGTGAGTGAGTGAATGCACTTTTTACTAATTTATAGCCAGCACATCGATTAATAACTAGCTCATTGCCTACAGGGCCAATTTGGAGATTAGCTATGCCAAAGGACTTCAGAAACTGGCAGCCAAGCTAAACAAAGCACTACAGAACACCAAGAAAAAGTAAGTATCTTGGCAAAGATGGGCCAAATTATTCCTTACCATAATAAAAAATGGCAAATATTCAGTCTAACTTCCTGTTATTTTTTTATTTTTGTTAGTCATGGAGCTTGAACCCTGGGCCTGGGTGCCATCTCTGAGCTCTTCAGTTCAAGGCTAGCACTCTACCACATTGAGCCATAGCACCACTTCTTGGTTTTTAATAGTTAATTGGAGATAAGAATCTTCTTTCATGCCTGGGCTGGCTTCGAACCATGATTTCCAAATCTCAGCCTCCTGGGTAGCTAGGATTGCAGGCATGAACCTCTGGCGCCAAGCACTAGATTCCTTTTATTCTGGTGCACGGTTTCCAAGTCCTGCGTGTTTACTATGTATTGGGCACCGAGATAAATGTTTTGCACGTGCTCCATTTAGTCCTTGCAGCAGCCTTGGCAAGGATAGTGAGTTCTCATCATTATCTCCCCTTGCAGATGAGGACTTGGGGCCTGTAGAGTTTAAGCAGCACCCTCATCGCAAGGGTAATGCCTTGCACAGCTGGGTGGGTCTTTATTGCTCTGGAGACCATATTTGTCACTGACTTGGTGATGATATTTAATTTAGGAATTGTGTTGAGCCAGGTCTTGGAGGCAGGAAGTATGAAGTCTGTGTTGTCTTGACTTGTGACCAGGACAAGAAAAGCTCCATAGACTTTGACTCTGTGTGTGTGTGTGTGTGTGTGTGTGTGTGTGTGTGTGTGTGTGTGTGTGCGTGTGGCACGTGCGTGCGTGCCAGTATTGGGCTTGTACTAAGGGTCTAGGTGCTATCCATTAGCTTTTTTACTCAAGGCTGGCACTTACCCACTTTCAACTTTTGGCTCATCAATTGAAGATAAGACTCTCTTACATGTATCTGTCTGTTCTAGCTTTGAATTGTGATCATCAGAATTTAGCCTCCTGAGTAGCTAGAGCTACAAGTCTAAGCCTCTGGCACCAAGCTGCACTCAGCTTTGACTTTGGTTCTCACTCAACCATCTCATAAAGACTAAGAAGCCATGGGGATGAGGTGGGCCTCTTATTGTGTTGCAACTGGTAATGCCCAACACACTAGTATAAAAAGGTTGGCAGGATCAATATCCAGTTAACGAGTATTAATAGAAAATGTAATAATAAACATTAATTGAATTTTTGTCCATACCAAAGTCTGTGATAGATACTTGTCCAGCCAGATATCTCAAGAAGGTATTTTTTAATATTGGTTAAGTGAGAGTCAGAGGAGTGATTCTTCCAAGGTCACACAGGAAACACAGTAGGAACATTTAGACCAGTCTCCCCCCAAGCCAGCTTGCCATGGTTCCTGCCCTGCTGCCAGCTCTGAACAGCAAGTGAGAGATTCTTCTTCCCCAAAATGTGTCTGACCCTTACTTCTGTTGTTTAAAAAAAAATCACTACAGGCTAGGTGTGGAACTTTGGTTCCAACTACTCAGACAGAGCTGGGATTACTGATCCTTCGAAGCACATAATAGGTACTGTGGACTTCTGAGAGCTGGACCCCTTCTGTGTGGAAGATAAGATGCATCTCCCAGGCACAGAGCAATGCTACCCTTTGTGTTCTTTGGAAACAGCTCACAGGACTGTAAAAGATCCGAACAGTTGTCCAAATGGCCAGTGGGGAGCAGGAACCGGACCCCAACCCCAAGAGCAACAAGCAGGAAGTGACCAGGGACTCAGACTCCCATCTTATGTCACTTCTCCAAAGCCCAGTTTATTGATCCACAAAGTGAAGAAGCTGTAAAGATGATCTCTGAATCTCTCGCACCTAGAATCACATGCCTATCCGCTCCCATACCTGGCCACTTTATTCCTCTAATTTCTACAGAAGTGAAATGGAAGATATAAATCAAAATGAGGTGTGACTGGGGAGCAAGGGGAAGCAGTGTATATAATGTCTATGATGTAAATTAATGCACTGGCCAAATTCAATCTCTGTGAGATTGGAGTAAGGTTAGGGAGATGAACACAATGGCTGAATGCAGTGTGTTGGGTGTGATGCTTTGTATTTCAGAGTTCACTGGGAGAGTGACAGCCACCCTTTTCTCCAATCCCTTTGTGTTTGCCTTTAGCTGCCTCAGCAATGCATGGTCCTGGGCCTCAGAGGGCATGAAATCCGCGGCAGACCTTCATCAGTGAGTGCTTCCACACCCACCCTGGCTTGCTCCAGCTCCAAGGAGAGCTGTAAACAGTGGAAGTGGGTGGGGTACAAATATTCCTCTTCAAACTGGCACTGAGTAAATGTGTTAGCAAACACCATTTCCCTAGAGAGTTGTTTGGAAAGCCAATGTAAACCCTAAGACAATGATTATGTGTCTTTATGTTCTATTTCCAGAAAACTTGGCAAAGCTATTGAATTGGAAGCAATAAAGCCAACTCATCAAGTACTCAGTAGACAAGAGAAGAGGAGAAAATCTGTGAGTCCAGTGTTTGCCTTCCACCCTCCCACCCACTACACGCACACCCCTCTTCCTTTCTCTTCTTTTCAAAGCAAGATTTCTGTGGTTTACTAGGAAAAAATAGTCTAAAAATGATACTAACTGGGGCCGGGGTTTGGCCTAGTGGTAGAGTGCTTGCCTAGCATGCACGAAGACACAGGTTCGATTCCTCGGTACCACATACATAGAAAAAAGCTGAAAGTGGTGCTGAGGCTCAAGTGGTAGAGCTCTAGCCTTGAGAAAGTCAAAGGACAGTGCTTAGGCCCTGAGCCCAAGCCCAGGACTGGCAAAAAAAAAGTGATATTAAGCCTCATAAAGTTTTTGAAAAAGTAACCAAAACACACAGTCAAAATTTATGGACAGCCAGGCATAGTGGCTCACATCTGTAATCCTAGATACTCAGGAGGCTGAGATCTGAGGATCAAGGTTCAAAGCCAGCCCGGGCACAGAAGGACCTGAGACTCTTATCTCCAATGAACCTCTAGAAAATGGGAGGTGGGGCCCAATGGTAGGGCTGTAGCCTTGAGCTAAAGAGTTCAGGGACAATGCCCAGGCCAGGGGAAGGGAGCTAGCCTTGAGCTGAAGAGATCAGGAACAGCACACAGGCCCAGTTCAACCCCCATGACCCACCAAAAAAAATTATATACAAAGCTGTTTGCTAGGCATTGTTTATAACAGTGAAAAAGTGAGCTGGGTAGGGGGTACATACCTGTAATCCCAGCACTGGGCAGACTAGAATAAGAGGTTACAGTTCGAATGCAGCCTGAATTATGTAATGAAGTTTTATCTCCTAATCACCTGTAAATAATCCCACCAAAGTTCTCATCTCTAAATACTCACACTGAAGGAAAAGATTTTAACCCATGCATTTGAAAGTGGGAGGGAGAAGAAGAGCAGAATACAGCCAAATACTCATTAAAGGCCATGACTAAAGAAGAAGCAAAATTATTTTTCTCATTTCTTAATAGCTTGATAATGAAGTTGGAAAGACAGCAAATCTTGTTATTAGCAACTGGAATCAGCAAATTAAGGCAAGTATCCACAAATATTACCTTCCCAAATTCATTTCTTAGAGTCACAGCATTTTGTTTTTGCATGTACATACATACATGTGTTCTAATGTTAGTATTTTTAAGGAATAACTACAAATAAAAAGTTTCTTCAGCCGTGTTATTGCAGAGATGCATGTTTAAAATAAAGCAAAGAAGAGCAGAAGAGCATGTCTCAAAATGCAGCATGTATTGTAGCTAACATATCATTTATTATGTGCCAAGTGTTACATGCTTATATATTTAATCATCATAAGTCCAACACGATCCATGATCCTGCATTGTCCCATTTTACAGATGGGGAAGGTGAGACACACATAGTTGAAGTAATATGAAAGCAAGTGTAATGTGCGAACCAAGGATTCTTACAAATTCTTGAATTCTAGAGTCTCTGTTCTTTATCATTACACCACACGGACTACTTCTTAGAATAATTTCTAAGGAGAGAATTATAATCTTGCTGGTATGAGAAACTAGAACATATCGGTAAAATAGCAGAAGGAATGCACATGTACAGAAGATTATTCTAGAATCATTTGGTGGGGGAGAAAATCACTTTGAGTTGGATGAATAAGAAACCAGAGAAACTTCTAAGAAAAATCTAGGGATAGGGATGCCCTTGGAGAGGAATTCTATTCCAAGATTTTGTTTTCCTTTTTAGCATCGCCAAAGTGTTAGTATCCAGAAAGAATCTTGACAAGTAAACAGTCACTGGTGCCAAATAACTGAAGCTATTCTGAGATATAGTAGCCTAAGAGTTAAAGCTTCTCTTGAAAATGAGGACTCGATAGATGAAGGATATAAATGAAAAAAAAAATGTTTGGGATAAATGAATTCCCATACTCATCGAGTTGTCACTGTTATAATAAGTACTTTTAAGTCCCAGAAAATACATTTCCCAATCATTTGTTTTTAATCTTGCTCTTGATTTTCTGAGCTTTCATTAGAGGGATTTGTCTTTATAAAAATCAATTTTCTTAAAATAACCAGCTCTCACAGGAGATTCAATACAATGGACTAAAAGTTACAGCAACAGCTTCTAAGAACAAAAACTCCCTTTTGCTATTTCCCAGTTAATGCCAAGTCATCTTCCTAAATAAAGTGATTTGATTCTTTATGAAGAGTGACAGAAAAATTAAAGAAGATGAAATCCTTGAACTATAGTCATTTTCTCCCTAGTTACAATTCAAGGGATCCAGTGTATGAATAATGAAACCCAATCTGTTTTAGAGACACAAAGGCAAAGCCTTAAAGGGCTAGATACTCTTGATTCTCAGCCGGCATGCAAGTGACATAGGGAAAGGCTGAGGGTGGTAGGAAAGGACTGGGAACCTGCTTGTTCTTTCAATTCCCTCTGATGGAGCCTTTATGTTTCCAGAAAGGTGAAAATCCAAGGGCAGAGAAATCTGCACTTGCCTTCCTCATTATCCAGTTTTGTTGTTGTTTTGATTTTTTTTTTTGGTTCTTAATGTCTTAAGGGAAAAAGCCACTTTTACAATCAATTTAGTTCCTGAATGGGCTGAATTTAACTTAAAAAATAATCAAACCTGTCGGCATATTTTTACCTCAGGGGCACCATCTTTCATCCATATTCAGCTGCAGAATTTAATAATAATAATCATTATAATAATAATAGTCATCATCATCATCATCACCTAAATTATAACCCACACTGAACACTGAGATAGTCCCAGGGTGGGAGACATTGCCACTTCTCCCTTTTTTTTTATCTCTTCCCTCAGTCCCCTCAATAAACACAGAATATTTCAGAGGGATGCCAGGCAAATATCCAGCTCTCAGTTCTGGGTATCGGGAACAAACAAGATTTCTGCCCTTGATCACAGTGTGTACTGGAACTGGAGCTTGAACTCATGTCCTGGACATGTTCTCCCTTATTTTTTGCTCAAAACTAATGCTCTACCACCTGATCACAGCTCCATTTCTGGGTTTTTGGTGATATATTGGAGGTTCCTTGCTCACCTTCTGAGTTGATTTGAAAGAATGATGAGATTTGCCATAATCAGTAGAAACCTTGGGCTCTCCTAGCAGAGGTTTACAATAGAGCAAAACCTAGATACATAAGGCCATATAGGATGAGACTAAATGAAAGAACCTCCAGGGTATAGAAACAAAAGCCATGTAATGTGTGGTTGCTGTCCTTAATGTACTATGTTATTTCTCATCTCTTTTGCTGTCCCTTGGTTATCTCATATTGTTACAGTATCTTACCTTGTTATCTGATATATTGTATATTTGTTTATTTGGTTATTTGAAATGGGATAGGGAAGGGGATGAGGGAAATGGGGACCAAGACATGAGAAAGGATATCAGTGTATGTGAATTAATGCACCTTCTATCTGGTGAATATAATGTAACCCTTCTATTAATTACAATAAAAATATATAAAAAATAAATAAAGGAATTGTCATGAGAACATACATATTTGTTGCAGAAGCCATTATATGACCTAGAACAATTCTTTGGAGACTTGCAAGCATTCTATGATGTAGTCGAAAGTACAACCTTCTTGATTCTCCCCAATATGATGACAAATGCACAATAGTTCTCCAACAAAATGTTTTCTGCTGTCATATGTTAAGATGATTTTGCGATCAAGTGGGAATGGAGAAGGAAAACTTTGCAGTCATTCACATGAATTGGCCTCCTCCAAAACACAACAGCTTCTCTCTTGATATCTTCAATTTTTTCTTGTTCATATTTTTTTTAATTTAGGCTAAGAAAAAATTAATGGTGAGTACCAAGAAGCACGAAGCACTTTTCCATCTTGTAGAAAGTTCTAAGCAATCTGTGACGGCAAAAGAAAAGCAAAAGGTAAGCTGTCATGTTGGCAGAGAATAAAGAGATTCCACATTATTCTTGGCACACATTACTCCTGCCATTGGCATGCCACATTAGAACTATGGTCTCTAACGTTTTTGTCCAGTATGTAAGTTTATCTGCTTTGGGGAGGGAAGGGAAGCAACAGAAACAGTGAGACAGGGTGAACCAATTCAGCAGCAAAACCCACTAGACACTATGTTGGGAATGACCTCTATAACTTGGGGGGAGGAGGAATTCGGGAGAGGGAAAATCCAGGAGAGCATAAGACAAGGGTGACATTGTTCCAAAGGAAAATACTTGTTATTTGACTTATGTAATTGTATCTCTTCTGTATATCACCTTTACAATGAAATTTTTAAAAAGCCTTTCTAAAAAACGATTTGGAATATCTGTATTCTGCAAGACTAGTCATTTGAAATGATGGTGTAGAAAATTTTGTCATGAAAACCCATTTCTAATACCTTTTGTTCTAGAAAATGATTGTAATTTTGTGAAATGCTTTAAAATATAAACGTTGTGCCCATATTAATATAAAAGGACAAAGCTTGATAATGCTTACCTCTGAACATCCAATTGTTTTATTTTATAGACCACCCATTTGCTTATTTGCATTTTAAGTTATTTCCACAATTTAAGAAATGTCATTTTAAACTTCAAAAGAAACCAGTTCCCACTCCAAATAAGTGAGATATGATATACAGTACTTTACATATTACACTAATATATTATGAACATTATAAAGTTTATAATGGGAGGATACCACTCAGTGGTTCTGTACTCATGTGTGGGTTCTGGATTCAATCCCCAGAACCACCATAAATTTGTGCATGTGCATTAGTGCGAGTGAGGGTGCTTGTGAATATAGATAAATGCATACATATGTATATGAAATGATTGCAGGACATTTGTAGAATGAAGGAAAGATAAAATACTTGAAATGGTTAGATAATCATGATGTCTTATATCTAGTCACTTAATAGATTGTTGTTTGAGTAAATATAGAAACAGAATGTACACTTGGGTGTAAATTCTTAATCATAGTAAATATAAATTATACTTCTAACAATCTTCTAATGATCCTAGTTTATAATAATTAAGCTATTGCATTTTTCATCAACTTCTTGCCAGGTTACTCTGCCCTTTCTAGTTTCTGCCTTTTTCTGGGAGTTGGGGGATTTTGTTATTCTTCCTTTTAGGAAGTACTGGGTTTTGAACTCACAGCCTCTCACTTGTCAGGCTGGCACACTGCTGCTGAGCTGTTCCTTTTTTTTTTTTTTTTGCCAGTCCTGGGCTTGAGCTCAGGGCCTGAGCACTGCCCTTGGACTTTCTCAAGGCTAGAGCTCTACCACTTGAGCCTCAGCACCACTTCCGGCTTTTTTCTATGTATGTGGTACCAAGGAATCGAACCCGGGTCTTCGTGCATGCTAGGCAAGCACTTTAACCACTAGGCCAAACTCCCAGCCCGAGCTGTTCCTTTTTTAATGGTTATTTTGGAGATGGAGTCTGGCAAACTTTTCTGTTCAAATTGGCCTCCCACTATGATCCTCTGAGTAGTGACCCATCGGTGCCTGACTCACTCTGATGTTTTCTTTCTTCTGTGTTTACTTGTTAATAGTAACATCCATCCATAGGATCTTGTCAGAATCCTCCTGAAGATTGGCCACATATCCCCAAGATACTGGAAGTGCATACAAGTTCCACAGCGACTCCTCATGCTGTGGAATGCCCACTTCCCCTGACCGCCTCAGAATCCACATCCCCCCGGGAAGTCACCAGTGCATTATAGGAATAAGCATGATCATTGTCTTGGGCACACATGACACAAATTACATTTGAGTGCAAGAAGAATCCAAGCAAGTTCTGTCTGCCTAACCCCTCCCCCTCCACAAAATGTCACTCACACACGTCTGTTGGTATATATCTCAAACTGGAAACCTTTGAGATACTCTATACCTTCTCCAAAAGATGTGATTCCCCTAAAGAAACTCAACCAGAGCCACCGTGGTCCTAAATATCTCAAAGGGAAAAGAAAATCAGCATGACAAGCAGCTCTATAAGTTCATCTGAAGAAATGTTTAGTTCAGTAGTTGTTAGCAAGATGTTTCAGGATTCTTATTTTTTAACATCCATCTTCACATGTTGAAACAATCACTAGGATTCAATAATAAGCAGCCTCCAAGACTGACCCTAGTACGTAAAAACACTTATCACAGGACCCATGTGAGCCATTCCCTGCCCTCACTAGAAGCTTTCTTTATTGATGCCCCTTCCATAGCTGGTGGTGAATTTCCTCTTCTTTCCTTCATTAGCAGCTGCCTTAGTAGGTGAAAGTCTCCAAACCTCTTCTCCCCTCCTGCAGCCATGACCTCCATGACCTTTATCTCTGGCCTCACCCCACCATCCTCACTGTTTAATCTTAGGCTGTTTTAACCCACAAGCTGAACATGAACACAGTATTCATTTCCCTCCCACTTATCCATTCCTCTGTGCGGCTCCTCAGTTCTTCCTGTTTTTCTATTCTCACAAGCAGCTGATCTAAACCTTCCATCCATACCTCCCACTCCCAGCAGACTTTCCTGCTTCCTGCCTCCCAGAGCAAACTGGACAGAGCAGATACCTGCCTACTCAAGGAACTGCAGTTGCATATCTTCAGGGAGAGCTGGGTGCCCCCGAGCCAGGCATCCTGCCTCTCATACACCCTCCAGTGGGTTTTCCCTCTGTTTTGTGAGCTTCCTTTGCAATGTTCCTCCTGTGAGTCTTCTTCCATTCTCCTGCCCCTGCCCCCCTCCCCGACACACACATTTTCATCTGTCAAGTACTGTAATTGTTTCTGGCCTGGGTGCTTGGAGCAATAGGCATTTCTTCCACATAGTTGTAGAGAGCAAAAGTCCAAGGACAGGGTGACAACCAGCACAGTGGAGTTTTTGGTGATCACCATCTCCCAGACTTCATTTTCAAATGCCTTGTTTTGTCCTCACAGGCCAAAAGAGATCCCTGGCGTTCTTTTTATAAAGACACTAATTCCATTCATGAGGGCTCCTTTCTCAAGGCCTAACCATTCTCCAAAAGCTTTGCCTCCTTATACCATCCTATGGCAAGTTAGAACTTTAATGTATGATTCTTGGGGATACACAGACATTCTGCTTATTGCACCTCATATCGTGCAGTGAGAGCAGATTGAATCAGACACAACTTTTCATGGCCCTCCCTATCACCTCTCTCTTTTCTGCCATAAAATTATAAAAGAAATCTTCTCCATCATTCTGGAAACTCACTCCGCTATTGGCACTGAAAACAATGATTTCTTGTGAAAGTCAACTTTGCAGGACTTCCACTTCTTACCTCCCTGAACTTCTTGCAATCATTGCACATTCAATCATTTCCCCTTCTAGGAACACTTCTCTTCCAACTTTAGCATCTCACTCACTCTCTTTTTTTCTCCCAGCTCTCTGTCAAGGTTGTTTCAGATTCCTCAATGGATTGTTCATTCCCTGCCTGGCCATTATGGGTTGCTATTCCTGAGTCCTTATCTTTCTCTGAGCTCCTCTGTTTAATTCACTGTGGCTATAGTGCCTACCACATTATTCTCAATGTCAGGTAGTTAAAATAATAAGTACTCAATAAGTTTGTTCTCAAGGTGTCAAGGAGACTACACAAATTTGCATCTTCAGCTCAAGCTAGTCTCCAAATTGCCTTCTTGCACCTCAGACTCAACACCCAAAATCAGACCATCCCTTCCCTCTATCAAAAAATATTCTTTATTCTCCTGTTTTCTCCAGCTTGGACAATCACCAACTACTACATCCTCTCAGGTCTACCTGCCAAACCAAATACTTTTCCAACTTGTTTTCTTGCATCTGTCTCCTTGACACAGCTTTCTCCCTGGTCATCACCATTACTTGCCTGAATAACTGCAGCCAACAAATTGGTCTCTTGGACCTCAGTGTCCTCTTCCTGTCTACTGATCAATTACAAGTCAAGCTGCTGTTTCTAACATTTGAATCTGAGCACATAGGATGACAGTAGCCTGTTTTCATCCCTGAATAGAGAATGAATAGACAAGGAGCCTATCTTATTTTCTATTCTCAAAGCCTTGCCCATGGCACACGAGAGACACTAATTATTGGATGCATAATGAATGCAATATATATCTTAAGAGAAAAAGAAAAGAGGAGAGAAAAAGATTAGAATTTGACATTTGTCAAACTCTTAATCGCAAATGCCTTAATAAAATAAAATAAAAGTCTACATTCTTCTTTGAGGGGCTATTTCCTGTCAGTTTGCTATGGAGAAGCACCAGTGCAGATTGATGAATGGGAGTTATTGTTAGGGATCTGAACATTCTTAATAGTAATCTAAGGACAGGATGGGCAAAGTAGCACACACCTGTAATCCCAGCACATGGTACTAAAGCAGAAAAATCAAATAGTCAGTCCCAACATAGATTACATAGTAAGACTCTGTTATATCTATCTATCTAGCTAGCTAGCTATATCTCTCACTGTCTCTGTCTCTGTCTCTGTCTCTCTCTCTCTCACACACACAATAATAATAATAATAATAATAATAATAATAATAATAACAACAACAACTCAGGCAGTCCTTGTGCTCTTCCACTGTATTGCTATCAGGTTAAAATTCATAAGCTCGTGTTTCTCTGGATAGATGTGGTTCATTACACTTGAAATGCAAAACCAAATGTGCTGTGTGTAGGTCATAAATCACGGTGAAGGGCATTCTGTAGCTACCATAATGATCAGCATGATAAAGTGAAGTAGTGTTAGTATCTAGCATTTGGATGAATGTTCTTCATTATGGTAACATTAGTCAAAATGTCCTTAATCATAAAGAGGGTCATTCCTAAAAGCCCATGTTCCTGTTCTTGAAGCTCCTAAACTGGCAAAATGGAGAGGATGTCCTGAAATTCCTAATGCAGGCTGAGACCACTTTCTCATCTAAGAAGAGATTTTTCCAGGCTCTGCACAGAGCTCTTGGGTCTTGTGGGCCCAAGGAGTTGCTGTTTTACAAGCATCCCTGCCACTCATCCTTTTCAAAGGTGGAAAGTAATTTGAGCATCTAGCACATCCTCTTTCACTACCGTGATCTAGAGGGTTTTTCAATTACTTTTCTTTTCCAATGGAGTTTACCATCACAAAGACAAATTTGGGGAATTGTCAAGAGTGGACTCTGAGGGGCAGAGAGGAAATCATCTGTCCATAAATCATCCATTATTTGCTGTGAATATGGGCTTTTCATTAATGTGTGTGTGTGTGTGTGTGTGTGTGAGTGTGTGTGTGTGAGTGTGTGTGTGTGTGTGTGTGTGTGTGTGTGTGTGTGTGTGTGTGTGTGTGTACTGATCATGAGGCTTGAACCCATGGCCTGGGCACTGTCCCTGAGCTTCTTTGGCTCAAGGCTAGCATCTATTACTTGAGCCACAGTTCCATGTCTGGTTTAGGAGGGGTTACTTGAAGATAAGAGTCTCGCAGACATTTCTGCCAACACTGGCTTCAAACCTTGATCCTAAGTAGCCAGAATTATAGGAGTGAACCTCTGGTGTCTCAGCATGCTTCTAATGTTTGCGTGTTGCACTCAAAGAGGTCCCACATCTATCACCATGTGTTCTCTGTGATTGAATCCTCGGAAGAAAAAGCAGTAAGATAGGAGCAATCAATACCTCCATCACAGTTAAGAGAACTAGGGCTCATCAACCGTAAATAGCTTGTCCAGGGGCCAGAACTCTAATCCTGGAAGTCTAATTCCAGAGCTCTACTTCAACTCAGTCAGGCACATCTGTTAGAAAAGTGAAACCCAAAAGCTAAATGATTTTGAAAATCATATGATTATTTTAAAATACTTAACTTAGAAGTCTCTGTGTATCTTTGTAGAAACTTAAGCAATTTTCCAAAGTAAAGCTTTAGTATGGTTTTGTAACTGGAAATCCTTAGCCCTTGGTGTTAATTCTTACTTGACCTTGTCTTTGATTTGATGAATATGGATAAAATCACTTCTTATTTATAGCTTCAATGTCTTCATGTGTGAAACCGAGGGGTTCATCCTGAAAAGAATTGATGTTTCCTTTTGGTTCTCTCATCAATTTTTTTTTCTGAAAAAGATCCTTAATATTGTCCTCTATGGTTACTGTTTATAAAGAGTGAAAGCATAAGAACCACATGCAGTCCTTTCTACAGAATTATGAAGGGATTTCATAAGTATGTTAATGACTATATGACAGAGATGTTTTATTTTAGCTCCTCAGCAAACTGAAAAAATCAACTGAGAAGTTGCAAAAGGAAGATGAAAATTACTACCAACAAAACATAGCAGGCTATTCTACTAGATTGAAATGGGAAAACACACTAGAAAACTCTTACAAGGTAAGCTATGCATTCAAAATACTTTTCTTCCATGGAACTTTATGTGCCTTACAGAAATGAGCATCAGATCAAGTTATACAACTTGATTTCTATAGTATGATCATTTATTATTATCACTCTAGACAAACTACAGTTCCTCTCATTTCTATTTTTCCATACATACAATTAACAATGAAAATTTATTAAGTGTCATTAATCAGTTTTTACTCCTACTTCTTAATGGTTGAATAGTACTCAGCTAATGTCAAATAATTATAATAAAGTGCAAATTATGGCTTATATATTTTATATGTTTATAAATTTATATATATATATGTATATATATGTTCTGAGCTTAAGCTCAGGGCCTGAGCACTGTCCTTGGACTTTCTCAAGGCTAGAGCTCTATCACTTGAGCCTCAGCACAACTTTAGACTTTTTTTTCTCTTTTTCTTCTAGGCAAGCACTCTACCACTAGGCCAAACTCCCAGCCCCTTATTTTTATATTTTTATCAGTTTTTCCTCATCATTGAACAGTTTGTCACACTTCATTTTCATGTGTCTGTGCTACTAAGATGAAATTTTAAATGTTTATACATTACTTTATCAATTGCTACATATCCAGTGCTCAATATAATCTATGCTTTAGAAAGAAACTTCATAAATGATCACTGATTCATTCAGCTCTCAGACCTAAAACTCATTTCCAAATATGTAATACTTAAACCTTAATTGCATATTGCTTCATTTCATCTCCACAATTACACACACACAATCATTTGGCAAAATTATGAAGTGATAATATCCTGTATAGTTTACTAGAAAACATGAATCCTTATTCCAGAGGGCACAAAAATTAATTTAATGGCATTCAATGAAAGCAAAATTTGCATATGCACAAACCACAGCAAGTTTACTTAAGTATGTATCTTGAAGAAACATTTACACCTGTCCTCAAAGAATAATGCATAAGAATGTTTATCACAAGCTGGGCACGGTGGCTCATGCCTGTAATCGTAGCTACTCAGGAGGCTGAGATCTGAGGATCAAAGTTCAAAGCCAGCCAGGACACAAAAGGACCTGAGACTCTTATCACCAATTAACCTCTAGAAAACAGGAAGTGGGGCTTGGCTCAAGAGTAGGATGGTAGCCTTGAGCTGAAGAGCTCAGAGACAGCACCCAGGTCTAGTATAAGTCCCATGACCCACACACATGAAAAAAAGAATGTTTATCACAGAACTACTTACTGAGAAAAGGATTATACACAACCATCCTACCATTTAGACAATACTGTTTAAAAAAAAAACCAACAACTATGCTCTAGCTTGGAAGGTAGTAGTAAATAATTAGAGTGATAATCTACATACACATTTTTAAAAAATTAAGATACACCAAAACTGAGTTGATATGTGTGTTTATAAACATTCATACAGTGACTGAACCTCAGTTGGTTGGATGAAATCTGAAGTTCATTCTATGCACTCTACTTGTCTCATGGCTTTTACTGCCTACACTGACTTCAAACGACAATCTTCAGATCTCAGCCTCCAGAGTAGCCAGGACTATAGGTGTAAGCCATCAGCTAAATCTGTTTTTAAGTCAGTGTACGTATAACCACATTAAATGACTATCTGTACTGGGTGGTAAGAATGCAAATGGTTTTATTTTTCCATGCATTTCTACTAAAAGAAAAAAATGTTTAAAATAACTACAAATGGAAAGGGAAATAGCTGGCTACCTTGCAGCATGTGCTTGGTTCTGGCTAAATCAGGCCCTGTACAAATGCCTTCATATGCATTATAGTTTATTAGCATTAAGGTAAGGAAGGTAAGAATGTATTTCCTAATTTACACTTGAGAAAGTGAGGATGGAGAGTTGAAATAACTTGACCAAGATGTTTGTGACATTTAAGCTGGGTCTCTGTGCTATAACCCTTATAAGAACTGGAAGAAGGGGAGCCATGGGCTATATTTAAAATCTCTTGGAGTTCAATCACTTTTAGGATAGGACAGGTGAAAGGTTAGAGAAGAAAGTAAAGGAGAGATGAAAGTTAGAGTTAAAGAAGGAAGTAAATGAGAAGACAGGTTTTTTGAATTTACAGTTTTGAACACAGCATGTCGGGATAGCCTTCCTTTGCTTTTGGTGATAAGTTTGAGAAGAAGTTGAGGAAAAGGCAACCTTTTTCTATCTGGAATCTGTCTCCAACCTTGCCTCACCTTTCGGGTGTTTTGATGTCTTCTTACAATATAGATGAAGTTTATAAAATCTTTGAAGCAATACTCATGCAACTACATTCAAAAGAGTTGCTCAATAGTGTGGGAAATATTACAATATCACAAGTATAGCTTTTAAGTAAATCATGTGTCAAACCATGCATAAACCATGTGCACAAACTCTGTCAAAGTTAGTCTTATTACCTTACAATCATACACATTTCCTTTCTATAAAAAAGAAACCAAGGGGCCAGGAGTGTGGCCTAGTGGTAGAGTGCTTGCCTAGCACTCCTTTTATTAACCAATACTTCTCAACAGAACCAGAGAATACAGAAATGATTTGAGTGACTGTTTTCTCAGCTCTCCTGAGGAGAGTACTTGACTAGTACAATTATAGACACAATTAATTCATTATAATCCTACACTGCTTAACAGTGGTATGCATCCTGAGGACAATTTCAATGTTGTGTGATCAGTCATAGAGTTTACTTACACAAAAATGAATGATAAAGATCATCACTCTCTGTGGCTTAATGCAATCCAGAGAAAAGGTAAACATTAAATTTTGAGGCCACTGCCAGTTTAACATTGATCTTGTGGTTAGCTTTCTTTTTGTTTTGTTTTGCTTTGTTTTATTTTTGTAAGCGAAGAAAATATCTAAAATAATGACTGAGGGCCAGGAGTTTGGCCTAGAGAACTTGCTAGCATGCAAGAAGAACTGGGTGCAATTCCTTGGTGCTACATACCTAGAAAAAGCTGCAAGTGGTGCAGTGACTCAAGTGGGAGAGCTCTAACCTTGAGAAAGCCCAAGGGCAGTGCTCAGGCCCTGAGTCCAAGCCCCAGCACTGGCAAAAAAAAAAAAAAAAAAGGACCAAAATGTAAACCAGTAACACCAGTGAATAATAGTTTTTCACATCCATGGAATCTGATGGGATCACTGTATACATGGCCTGCATTAGCCAAAAAGTCTTTATATAATATGTGGTAATACAAATGACACATTTGAACAGTAGTATGTAATTCTATCCGAGGACTGTTGTTTAAAAAGGAAATTAATTTTATTCATGAAGAGAAGAAGTGGGTAGGGGAGAATCTTCATGAAATTCAAGGTATATCCTACAGAATTAAAAAATTGGGGAAGGGATAAGGTTGAGATAGAGGAGAATAATGAAAGGGATGACACTGATCAAAGATGCATTGATTTTATTCATAAACTGGTTTGTTGAATGGCAACTCCTTTGTACAACTACTTAATTGTAGAAGGGCAATTTTTATCCACAAATCTATCATGGAGAACTAAATGAAATTAAGACACAGATTTCTGTTCAAAACCCATTTGAAATAAAAGGGAAGAAATAACCCACATGGCCAACATTAAAGGAATGACACATGAAATCCATACCTGCCTACACAATGAACTATTCGGAAGCTATTTAAATAGTCCTTTCTTGGACCAATGGTTTGAGGAACTGTTTATAATTAGAAGATAAAGTCATACACATTCACCTAGACTGACATACATCAGAATGTCAGTACTGATCATCTGAGTGGAAAGATTATAAATGGTTTTGAAATGCATTTCTTTGTGGAGTTTTGTGGCCCTAGGACAATGTTTCAAAGTACCAGGATGCTGTTGAAATTCAAATTTCTGAGCACTTCCCTAGCTCTAGCAAATCAGAGCTCCTCATGATTTTAAAAAGGATCTGGACATTCTAAAGTTTGATGGGCCTTTCTCTAGTGTGGTATTTCTTTCACCAGCTTTATGAAAGCAGTTTAAAAGAAAATATAAACCCTTCCAGTTCCTCCTTTGGATACCTAGTTGAAAGCCAGAATAGCAAGCAGAAAGAGATGAATAAAGAACATGGATTATGATGATGCCTGACCTCAAACAGACTCTAAATCCACGATCCTTGATAAATTCACTGACATTCTTTCTGGGCCATGAGCCATTACAGAAACATAAGAGCACAATTTGAGTCTTCCTGAGGATCTTGTCTCTTTATTGCCCATTATATAAAAGAACAAGATAATAGAAAGCAATAGAACTCATCAAATGCTGTATGTATTTCCTCTTTACACAGTGAAATTTATGTCTGCCTCTTTTCATCAACAAACATAGATCATTTTAATGATTTCCCTGAAATGTAATTAAAATCTGTTAAACATTACCATCTCTGCCAAAGGACACAAGTGACTTTAATCTCAGATTGACGCTGTGGCTCCTTCTACCTCATTAAAGTAAAGAAGCAGCCATTACAGTGATGCCCTGTGTTTAAAAAATGCTGCCTTTCTTTCTTCCTGTCCATTACTCATCATGCTACACTGGAGCTGACTTCTAGATCTTTTTTTTTTTGTGAGCCCAAGAAGTAAGCCGAATGTGTTTTATATATTTGTAATGAAGTACTTGGATTCTGCCCTATGAAGAAACAATACATTTGACAATCTGTTCTTTGTGTTTTATCTTTTTTTTTTTTTTTGCCAGTTCTAGGGCTTGAACTCAAGGCCTAGGTACTGTGCTTGGGCTTTCTCAAGGTTAGAGCTCTGCCACAGAACCACATCTGCCTTTTCTTATGTAGGTGGTACTTAGAAATCAAACCTGAGTCTTCATGCATGCTAGGCAAGCACTCTACTTTACCACTAGGCCAAACTCCCAGCCAAGTTTCATCTTTTATCTGGGAGGGGAAGAAAGACAACTGGACCTACTCAAGTAGCTGATGTGAGTGATTATAGCATAAAACCTCAGGAAATCGCCAGGTAATCAGTAAGACTTACAAAAATTATACCTCCCTCTAAGAAGGTAGCCACAAGAGCTTCTGATCCAAATGTCAGGACATTTGGCACAAAATCTAAATTTGCGTGTGGAAGCACTCCTGTTCATACTTACTTCCTGGCCCCTTTACTGCTTCCATTTAAAAGAAGTGTTAAAGTAACTTTATTACCAATAAACCAAACAAGGCATATATTTAAACTGGACTATTGTTAGTCATTTAAAAGCAAAAGGAAAGTCTAGCTTTTACTATAAAATTAGTCAGCTTTGAAAATATACTAAGAGAAATAGTTCAGGTATGAAGAAGACATATATGATTCTTTTTATTTGAAATAACTACAGGAGTCAAATTCATAGAGACAAAGCAGAATAGTACTTGCCAAAGGTTGGGGGTGAGAAGTGGAACGGAAATGAGCCATTGTTATTTTATGGATATAGACTTTCAGTTTTACACGATGAGAAAAATTCTGGGAATAGAGGGTGGTAATAGTTACCTAAGAAGCCAAATATATTTAATAATTCTGAACTACAACTTAACCATCATTAAGATGATACCATTTATTTTCACTCTATCATAATTATGAGAAATGTTTCTGGGCACGGGCGGCTCAGGCTTGTAATCCTAACTACTCAGGAGATCTGAGGATTGTGGTTCAAAGCCAACCCAGACACAAAGTCTGTGAGACTCTTATCTCCAATTAACCACCAGAAAACTGGAAGTGGTGCTGTGGCTCAAAGTGGTAGAGCACTAGTCTTAAACTGAAAAGCTCAGGGACAGTGCCCAAGCCCAGAGTTCAAGCTCTATGACTGACTAAAAATAAGAAGGAAGGATGGAAGGAAGGAAGGAAGGAAGGAAGGAAGGAAGGAAGGAAGGAAGGAAGGAAGAAAAGAGAGAAGGAAGGAAGGGAAGAAAGGAGGAAGGGAAGAAGGGAGGGAGGGAGGGAGGGAGTGAGTGGAAGGAAGGAAGAAGGAAAGGAAGGAAAGAAAAAATCAAATTAACATTAACATATAGTAGATGAAATAACAGTACAAGGACATGGACAGTTACAGTGGATTTGTAAAATCCATAGTGGATCAGGCCATGGACCCTGCAGGTGTGCCAAGATGGCAGGATGAGAGCACTCAATGACATCTGTGGCCCTCTGCAGCCCCACCTTCTGGCCACAGGTCAGGAGATTAAGCCATCCTTCTTCTTCTCTATGGTAGTGTCACCCATCAATTTTACAAAAACCTGTTTTATGAAAGATTATTATTGCTGGTACTCTGAAGAGTGTGGGGATAGAAGAAATGGAGTTGTAGATATGAGAATGACCCAATGACCTTTCTCTGGATGAAAGGATGAATGCCTAAGCCTTGTCCTGATTTAAAAAAAAAAAAAAAGGATGGGATGGGTTTATCTTAGATGCCTAGCATCTCTTTCAAAGCCTAAGCCTAAAGTCCTGTGAGCATGTACCCTGCAGCCTCACACGTGGCTAGGAATATCCCCTGCATATCCTAGTTATGAAAGTTCTCTGCTTTCCAGTCAGAAACACAAGGCAGTGGCGAGAGACTAAGAACTAACTGTTCTAAATGTTAATAGCTAACAAGGCTACTAGAGTAAGACTTTACAAAGCTAGTAAGTAGGTATCACCTCATTTCCTTATTAACTTTCTAACCCAAAATCTTCAAGGTCCAGTTGTTGACTTTTGGTGGGTTTTTAGTGATACAGAGATTTGAACTCAGGCCTCATGCTTACTTACTGGGAAAGAAGTCTTCTTGAGCCTCATCATCAGCTCTACTTTACTTATTTTTAGAGAGAATCTTGTGTTTTTGCTTGAGTCTTGAACACTTTCTCCTACTTTTGCCTCCTGCATAGGTGGGATCACAGGCATGTAGCACCACACTCAGTCCAAGTTCTGGAAATACGAACAAAATACAGACACTATGTCTCCTTCTTCAAGCAGTGTACTCTGGGCTCTAAACCTAATTTAAATCAAATTATGAACTGAGCATCCTGAGATTCTGCTCATGTCTCATCAATCAGGGATATGTGTCCCAAATTTGCCCACTAGACTAGAGGAATGATCTGCACCAACAGTAAATACTTCTGAAACCTCAGTGTGAAGATGTATTTCTAATATATGAACATGGATTTTAATGGGTTTCATTTTATTTCTCTAGAAGTCACAGATGTTTCTCGAATGCTTTCCTTTTTCTCCCCTTCTCTAAGAACACTAGGTAACCCAAGTATTCTATTCATCTTTTCTTGGGGAAAGTTTATGTAAATCCATCTTAAATGAGAGAGACACCAAGTCACATTCCTAGGCTTTCATTTGGATATGGTATACTTAAAAAAGTACAACATAGTAACAATTTGTTAGGCTTTCCTCGGCTATGACTACATTTGATTTGCATAATAAATGGTTACTCTTGTTCCATTTTCCATCCTCTTCAGAGCATCCTGGAGCTGGAAAAGGAAAGAATTCAACTTTTATGCAACAACTTAAACCAGTACAGCCAACATATTTCTCTTTTTGGTCAAACCCTGACCACAGTGAGTAGTAAAATTTCTTTATTTCTATCATTCATGGTAAGATGGGCAGGGAATAATTCTTCAACAACCTCCTCTTGCATTTCTCGACATTGCAGTGCCACACAAAGATTCACTGTGCCATCAGCAAAGTTGATGTTGAAAAGGATATCCAGGCACTGATGGAAGAAACTGCGATTTTATCTACAGAAAACAAATCCGAGTTCCTACTGACAGATTACTTTGTAAGTATGGAATGGCAGGAAGTGAGTGGCCTGAATGGAAAGACCCAGCTAAATACTGAGAAACTCATTTTGAAAAGCGTTAAATGGAAGTTAACCTGAAAAGCAACATTAAAAGAAATATCTCCTTTTGTAAATGAAATTCTTGATTTTTCCAGAGTCCATATAAATTGTAAAACATACTTACTGTGTGCTTTACAAACTAGACAGTGTTCTCCACCAAAGACAATTCTTGTCTTAGATGCATCAGGCTGCTATAACAGAATGCAGAAGACTGAGTAATTTATAAAGAAAAGAAATTTATTTCATCAAGGGTCTTGAGGGCTGCAAAGTCCTAGTCATCAAATCTTGTGAGGCCCTGCATGATAATACGGCAGAAGGCATCACCACGGGCAAGAAACAAAAGGGCCAAACTTGCTGTTCTAACAAATCCACTCCTGTGATATTGATGTTAGTATGTTTGCTAGACATGGACCTTATGATGTTATCACCTCTCAACACGTTAGGCAATTTCTAACATACAACATTTACACCATGGAAATCTCCTGCAAGAGTTTCCAGGCAATATGTTTCATACAAGTAATTACCATGGAGTTCACCGTGCTATTCTGGTGGAGGTTCTACAAAAGGCACTGGGTAGAGCCTTGAGTTTGGCCCATTGGTAAGAGTGCTTGCCTAGCAAGCAAGACCAGATTAGATTCCTTGGTACCACATATATAGAAAAAGGCTGGAAATGATGCTGTGGCTCCAGTGATAGAGCTCTAGCCTTGAGAAAGCCCAAGGACAATGCTCAGGCCCTGAGTTGAAGACCCAGGACTGGCAAAAAAAAAAAAAAATTTTTAAAGGCACTGGGTAACAATTTACTTCCCTTTACTTTATTATCTCACTATTTATATGGATCAGGAAACCAAGCTTAGCTTAGATAAGTGCTTCTGAGTCTTTCACAAAGCCACAGTCAAGGTGACAGCCAGGAAGGCACATGTCTCAGGGCTCTGCTAGGAGAGGCTCTGTCGATGCTCACTTTGGCAGACCTCTGGTCCTTGCTGGCTATGAGAAGGTAATGCCATTTCCTTGTCATGAGGATTTCTCCATACCTCACTATGTGGCAGCCTGTGAGTGACTTGAGAGAGTCAAAAAAGAGGCTTACTATCAACTTTTCTTAGAAATGGTATATCATCATAGAGTTCTTTCAAGAACTACATGTGATCAAGCATATAGAAGAACATTGGGAGAGGGTGCGGGCAGGAAACAGAGACAAAAATATAAGAAGGGGTATCAATGTGCAAGAAGTAATTCAACCACTACCTGATGAATGTAACTGTAACCCTTCTATACATTACCCGACAATAAAATAAAATTTAAAAAAAGAAAAAGAGAAAAAAAATAAAGAGAAACATTCTATAATGTATAACATATTTAGATAGTGTATATTTACATATGAATGCAGTTATATGTAAATTTATATCAATATATAAATTTCTATAAATATATACATAAATAAACACATAAAATAAATAAACATAAAATAATATATAATACAGTAACTATGTGATATATAAATATATATAATATAAATAAATTTATCCATTTGTTTTATTTTCTAAATGATATTCTGTCTGATTCCTTTCTTCACAATAAAGCTAATGTCTGAACAAATATTAATAATCCTAAATTTCCTTCTTCCTTCCCACCTCTCTCTCATTTGTTGTCCCTGTTTCTCTATGGGTATCTGGCCAGTTATGTTCAACCACAATCCCCCCAAACCAACATTTCATTGTTTTTTAAATTTAGCTTTTGTAATAATCCATGAGAAAGCTCAGATATCACTAGTGCATCTTCACACCCTATGTGATAGAATCCCTACTTTCATCCTAAAAATATTGCTTCACCTCTACAGGCAATTTTTTTTTTCGGTCATGGGGCTTGAACTCTGGGCCCAAGCTCTGTCCCTGAGCTCTTCAGCTCAAGGCAAGCACTTGAGCTACGTCACCACTTCCAGTATTTTGGCAGTTAATTGGAGATAAGAGTCTCACAGACTTTAGTGTCCAGGTTGGCTTTGAACCATGATCCTCAGATCTCAGCCTCCTGAGTAGCTAAGATTACAGGCATGAGCCATTGGTGCCCAGGTGCAATTTCTTTTTCTTTCACTATTTTTGCTTCAGCAACTGCTCTACTTATTGTTCCATTTATGTTCCATATAGAGCCTTCTCTGTCTCTTGCCCATGCACCTTTCTCCTTTTGAAAGTGATTTTCATATAACTGAAAGTCCTGGTCAGGTCTTCAGACTTCTTGTCACTTTCATTTGCCTCTACCCTTGAGCAACATACTTGGCTTTTCATTAATGTCATGCTTTCAAGACCTAGTCAATTTATAATTCCATGTGGAGCACACCTTGTATTTTAGCTGACTTATTCTCAATACCAAGCCAACACAGGACTCAGCCCTTATTTTCATTCCTGAGGCAGTCCTAGTCTAAGTCACATTCACTAGACTGTATTTGGACCATTAAAAAACTCAAACTTGACTACAGACAAATCATTTTAGGAAGCAATAGATTTAACTAATAAATTGAAATGATTATAGTAATGTGTTTCCTCCAAGAATAATTTGTTCTCTTAAACAAAAGTACTTATAAGTTATAAGCAAGATGTTTTCTTATTAATGAGGCCTAGAACAGGGAAAACAATGCATGTAAGGCTAATAATTATCCTGAGGTGGGGTTGTTTTTGGTACTTTTTTCTTCCATAATTTAAACTGAATGTAGGTAGTGAAAATCTCTAAATATCTCAGAATAGCAACTCTAGCCATGAGAAGGTTGTTCATACCTGTGCTTCCAGCTACTCAGAAATTGAGCCTAGATTGAGAAGTTTGAGGTGCTATATCCAATTCACAGCAAAATACTGGGCTGGAAGTGTGGCTCAGGGGTTACAGCACCATGAGCAAGAGACTTGAGGTCCTGAGTTCAAACCTCAGTCCCAGCCTTCACACACATAAAAAGAACAACAATTCTTATGTTTACTCCCTAAACTGTTTTTAAAAAATCCTTTTTTCCTCCCAAAGGAAGAAGATCCTACCAATATAATGGATAGAGAGAGACGAAAGATTTTAATAAAGCCAAAATTGTTGAGATTACAAAGAGACATTGAAAAAGCCTGCAAAGAGAAGGAAGGTATGTGATTATCTATTTCTATAGCCCCGTAAAAGAGAGTTCTGTATCCAGAGGTTTTATGCAGAGTTAGGGATCATCTGCTTTTTCTCACTTGGGCAGACTAGGTCTCATTTAAAAAACCACATGTCAAGATTGGGGACAGAGTTTAAATTGTGATGCAACAAAGCCTGAGGTTTAATACTCAGTACTGCAAAAACAAAAACCACCACCAACAGCAAGAAAAATCAAGAAGAACCACATATCAAATCTAAGCTGTGTGGGAAAAGGAAACTCCAAAAGAGGAAAAGAGAAAGTAAAGAATATAAAATATTTTAGTCTTTCTATGGGAGCAATATAAGTACAATACTGCTATTTTGTTATATAACTTTATTTTTTTCTTTCTAAAATTTAATGGGATGAGAGACAATTTCTATGATTTTAAAGCATGGTAATCTTCTTTCATAGAGTCCTAGAGTCTTACTTATTTTTTACTTTCAAACAAAATTAAATTAAGGCCTATACTTAAAAATTTGAAACTTTAGAGTATGAAGCAGCTCTAAAGCCACAAATGACTTTTTAAAAAATGTCATAGCTGTGATTTTAATAGCTATAGTTTCTTTTATAATGATTAGCAACAATAACCTATTGCAATGGAATACTGCTAGGAAATTCAAGGTAGAAAGTGTTGGTAACATATATAGAATAATGAAGAAGAACCTGTGAATATTAGGAATGGTTGGCATAGTCAATCAAAAGGAATTCAGAAACTTGAAAATTAAGAATCAGTATACTTTAAGAATCAGCATCTCTCAAATTTCACTAAATGAAGGTTGTCAGATAATAGTGAGTTTACTTCTCATTATTCATCCAGGAATGTTTAGTAAGAACTATAGTACATACACACAGTGTCCTGGGCATTTAGGAAGTCCTACTGGTATCACTCCTAGGTAGAAGGTCAGGTGATCTGAGGGTGTCAGTTCCCCTTCCCCTCCCCCCATAGGATATCTCACTAGGACAGGATGAGGTGACCCAGACCATGTTTCATTTTCAGGCCTGAAACAAATGCTTTGCACACACTCCAGCAACTCCTCCTTCTCTGACTCAAAGAACCAGAAAGACACTGCTGCGTTAATGGATGAGGTAAATATTTGCAGAATGCACTGTAAAATGAAAAGGTTATTTTTAGAAGACTTGTTTTCCAGACCATTTGGCCTGTTTACCTTTTTCTTATGACTTAGAACAATCTAGTCAGAAAGCTTTTTCTTAGGTAGTTTTAAGGATTTAGGGAAAAAAAAGATCCACCTACTTAGAAATAGTTTCTTTGGCTTCTTGTAAAAGAACATCAGGGAGGATAAAAACCAACTGTATCTAAAATAGAATTCTCCAAAATAGATTCTTTCTTAAATAAAACCATATACACTTTGACCTAGGTAAGAAAAGTGACCAAAACCAGAGTTGACCTTCACAATGGCCTGTGTTTGGATTTTTTAAAAATACTTTTGATCAAGTCTATTATTTCCTGAACTTTTGTCTAGTTGTTATCATTTATTAAAAGAAAGTTGACTTTGATGTCTCAAGTATTTACTATAGAACTGTTAGCCCTTTCTGTTTTGCCATGATCTTGTTTCAAATTTTTATAGAGTTTCCATTTAACACAGCAGTTTATGGGTAGCATCTTGTGTTTGGATTTTGATCTGCAACCTGAGGCAGCTTTGGTGTTCTCTCTGTAATGTGGGGCTACTTCACAGAGTTTTTGTGAAGATGAATGTTATGTAGAAAATGCTATCACAGTACTCACAGGTGTTTTAATACTACTTGCATACGCATAGGGCCCTTCTGCTGTTCACTTTACAGTAAATTAGATGAGCTAGTCACCATTACATTAGGAAATTGTCTTTGTACTACATGATTTTAATCAATGGTAAGCTAATGTGTTCTGAACCTCAGTTAGGCTAAGGAAGCACATTGAGTAGGTGCCTTCTAGCGGTTTTTAGCTCAGAGTATTTTTTATTTCATATTGCATTTACTAGCCTCTTCACAACTTGAGAGGCATCATCAGTGTTTTATGAAAATGCCATTCAGCTGCTGTCAGGATCCTGGAGAACAACAGGGAAGAAAGAGAACAGACTGGGTATGCAAACGCATCTGAGGAGATTGGGAGTCACTTTAGAAGCAGGGTTCTCGAGGGATAGAAAGGGAGAAGGGATATGCACAGTCACACACTCAGAGGAGGGGATGGAATGAGCCTCTTGCCATTTTTTTTAAATGGTGATACCGGAGTTTGAACTCAGGACTGAATTCTTGCTAGGCAGGCATTCTACCACTTGAGTCATGCCCACCACTATTTTTGCTTTAGTCATTTTTTTTTTCAAAGTGATCTCCTATCCTATCTCAGCTGCCCACATTATCAGGAGGGAAAGCACAAGCTACCATGCCCAGGTAACAAATAATGTGTATATGTGTATATGTGTGTTGTGTCAGTGTGTGCATGTGCCGGGGCTTGAACTCAGGGCCCAGTGCTTGCTTGCTAGGCTTTTTGCTTAGAGTCTAAACTCCAACATCCCCATACATTTGCAATGGTAGACATTTTGGCCACCTCTTTGTAAAGAATCCACAGGAAAAGGATGGCTTTAAAAAATTCAGAAGGCTTTTTAATCTAGGAATAAAAACAAATAGGCACATATTACCTGTGTGTGCAGGATTATAGTTTATTGCTATTGTTTGGGTCATGAGAAATGGGCTCTGGTTACTCTGGGAATCAATTTGGGGCGAGATTTTTAAAATTCTAGTGATGTTTGTTTTTTGTTCTAGTGATGTTTTGAATGATTACAGCTTTCTTTAGGTAGCTTAACTCTCTTATTAGAAGAAAGTATTTAATAATTCTGCTCAACCTGGTGATGGCAAGTGCTTTGTGAAAGCAGACCCATGCAACCAGCTAGATTGTTCCATCTTTCTAGGAACAGGATTCCTCTAGTGGGGAGGCTGTTGCAGAAACAATCTTTATACTTCTTGTGAAAAGAAAGGCCTTCATCTGTTCCTATGGAAACAGAGATATTTACACATATAACTCCAATAAAATGTCGGTACAATTTATATTAAAGTCATAAAACAGAAGGTAGGACATTTTTCTGTGAAGGCACAAAAAAGTGTAGTTAATTCAATGCAAATAGTCATCCAAACACATTTTGTAGTGCAACTGAATTAGTTATAAACTGCTTTGGCTTTTCTTATACAGAACTCTGTCACTGCCATTACCAACAAAGTACACATGTTGGGATCCTCTGGCTACACACTATGCTTATTTGAACAGAAGGATCCGACTTCTCAACTTAATGTATATATGATCTAGCAAAGAAACAACCATGAACTTTGCAAATAGTCAGTGCTAAATATCCTCCTTACACATGCTTCACATTTGGATAGAAGCTAGTGGTATTTGCTGTGTCCTGTCACCCAGGGAAGGGGTGAAAGAGGAAACTTTGCTGTATTTAAATTATTTCCTGTTTTGGGCTAAGCATGGTGACATACATCTGTAATCTCAGACACTTCGGAGACTGAGATAGGAAGATTGCGGTTCAAGGCTAGGCTTGCAAAAATGTTAGTGAGACTCTATCTCAAAAAAGCAAGCAGTATGGTTTTATATGCATGGAGTCCTGGCTATTCAAGAGACAAGGGTAGGAGGGTCTTGACCTGAAACCAGTCTTGGCAAAAGTGTAAGACCCTATCTAAAAAAAATGAACTAAGGCAAAAAGTGTTAAGGATGTGCTCAAATGGCAGAGTGCTTATCTACCAAGCATAAACCCCCTAAATTCAAGAGCTAGTAGAGATCCCTGGGGAAAAAAAAGAAAGTTATTTCCTATTTATTGTTTCTTGGTCCTTGAAGTGCCGTATTTGAATCAAGACTGTTGATAAGGCATGTCATAGGAGAAATTATTTCAGAAATTGGAGGCATTTTGATTATTGTTTTCAGAGACTGGAAAGCACCAAATGTAAGAGGAAGTACACTCATTCTCTGAGCTTTCAAAAAGACCTTGGCCTGGCTCTAACAACAGGAGTCCAAGGAGCTTTGGGGTTCACTTTAGGTAAATCTACTTTACAACACAGTGGATTGTGCTAACCAAGGATTAGAGACCTTCCCAATCAAAGAATGTGTTCTGCCTATGGTTATACCTTCTAGAGGATGTACACAATTAGGAGATCCCATACTGAAGTATGGGGATATAGGAAAGGGATATAGGATAGGATAGGATAGGATAGGATAGGATAGGATAGAATAGAAAAGTATAGGGAAGGGAGGAGAGGTATGGAGAAAGAGTGGGGGTGGGGTGGCTGGGTAAGTTTATATTCTCTATTTTACTTCTCCTAATTGCACCTAGACTTACAAAACATGTTAGTTCCAGGACAAAGCAGGGAATAGAAAGAGAAGAGAAATATTATTCATTTAATGCCTTATTTTTAAATGAAAATGCCTTAGAACGTTGTTTCCAGTTTTGAGAAAGAATTTCTATAAACTTTCTTCCTCAAAGAAACAAAATCACATCCATGTTTTTTGATGCTACTAACATTATTACACTTGCATTGCAACATTAACCTATAGCTTAATTGCCCTTCCTCACAGCCACTACAAGTATCTTCCTGATTATCACTTAGTTCCTTTCTTGTTCCTCAGCAGAACATAAAACTATACAATCCACATCGCTAATTCCAGTTTCATAAAATACTGAGTAATGTATCTAACAAGATTCCTTTATTCTACTTTGGAGAATGCTTTCCTTTAGACTCTTCTAAGGGTCCTTTCTCTTTCAAGTTTTCTCTCATTTTGGGTGCATATCTATGAGTCGACCCCATGTTTTCCTAAACTTCTAGTTATCTAGGTTCCTTGATTTTTTTTATTAGACTCCATTTTCCAGAAATTTACTTATATGACCAAATCATGTATCCACAGAACAACCTGAAACTAGACCTTCTGCAAGCAAATTCCTATAAACTGTCATCAGTATTAGCAGAACTTGAGCAGAGACCCAGACCCAGCCATCCCTGTAGTACTTCCATCTTCAAGTGGAAAGAAAAGGTGAAACTGCAGACTGATGAGTGATTTCTAGGTTTGATTTGCTAGGAGGCACAGCATTGTTATGAATTATATATGCCTAATGTCCCAAATCATTTACTGAAAAGCTTCAAGACAAATTTCTTTTTGTTCAATTTGAATACAGTAAGAACTAGACACAAGCAAACACATTCTTTGTAGTGAGAATAATTACTATGAGAAATGAAAAACACTTTTTGTTTCTCTCTCATACCTTATCTTTAGCTTTGAGTATGCTTGGTGACTCACACCTGTAATCCTAGCTAAGCAGGAGGCTGAGAAGTGAGGGTCAAGGTTCAAAGCCAGCTTGGGCACTAAAGACTGTGAAACGCTTATCTCCAATTCACCACTAGAAAACTGAAAGTGATGCTGTGGCTCAAGAGGTACAGCAGGGCTGGGAGTTTGACCTGGTGGTAGAGTGCTTGCCTAGCATGCACAAAGACTCGGGTTCGATTCCTCAGTACTACATACATAGAAAATGCCAGAAGTGGTGTTGTGACTCAAGTGGTAGAGCACTAGCCTTGAGAAAGCCCAGGGACAGTGCTCAGGCCCTGAGTTCAAGCCCAGGACTGGCAAAAAAAAAAGAGGTAGGAGGCCAATATCCTTGAGCTGAAAAGCTCAGGTACAATGCCCAGGCCCAGGGGTATAGTGGTAGCCTTGAGCTGAAGAGCTCAGGGACAGTGCCCAGGCCGAGTTCAAGCCACATGACTGACAAACAAAAAAAGAAAACAAAAATTCCTACTAAATTGAATTAGTTTTCTCACAGATCTAAATTCGATGGTTTTATGGTCTGTATTAGTCTCATTATAAGAAGGTTTAAATACAGCTCATGGTTTAATATAGTATAATCTGTTTGAGGAGAGTTTTAAAACTTCACACAGGCTGAATGTTGGTGACTCACACCTGTAATCTTAGTTACTCAGGAGACTAAGATCTGAGGATCACAGTTTGAAGCAAAACCTGAGTTTCTATTTCCAAGTAACCATCAAAAAGCTGGAGGTGAAGCTGTAATTCAAGAGGTAGAGTTCTAGTCTTGAGCAAAAAGAAGTTCAGAGACAAAAGTTCAAATTATAGGACCAGCATGCAAGTGCGGGCACATACACACACACACACACGCACATACACACACACACACACACACACACACACACACACCAAAAAATTAACTTCACCCACAATATTTTTAAGTGCTGCACTTTCAGAAGCTAAGGAAGTATTGACAAAAACTGATTCCATCAATATGTAGATCAGAAGCAGTCACTGTCTCAACATGAAGGGCCAGTATGCTTTCCAAAGAGAAATAAGAGCTTAAGAATGGTTGTAATCATGTAGCTGGTCATCTTAATTCCATTTTCACTCAAGCCTATGAAAGTGGAGTTTGTAAAAGTAATGCAATGAATGCAATTCTTTAGCCTAGACATATAGGTCAAAATTGGAAACAGGCTATAATTATAATGATTGTGTAATTCTAAAAATATTAAAGCTTCAGAAACAAGCAAATTTAAACACTTACAAATTTATTCATGTACAAGTATTTATACATGACCCATTAATAAAACAAGTTCCTGAGGAATTACGTTTTACTAATAATTATAATTGAGTTGTTTACAAAACTGTTTCAACAGGATCATACTCACACTTACATAAGAGTATCCAGGCCTTTTTTGACAAAGAGATTAGAGATTGCTGTGAGCAGAGCCTCTGCTGGTGGGCAGAGCAACCCAACTTCTTCATCTTCAGGTAATCCAATACCCAGAAGAATTCTGGGTTGGTTTCTATTGGTAAATCACATTAATACATGTGTAATTTCTTGATTTAAAATTGGGAGTAAACAGGCCTTAAAAAAATAAAAACAGGGGCATGTGATCTACACAATATAAAAAGTCACTATAGCATTGTTTAAATGGCTCCTTGAGCACTGAAGGATGAGTGCAAAAAGCACACGCTCTCTCTGTGTCTCTCCTTTCTATCCTACATGGTTTTCTCAAACATGTTGATTTTCCCAAACATGTACGCAGTTCCATCCATGTCAACCAATGATGTTATAACTAGGTACAAAGAATCTTAGGCCATCATCTTTATTATGATAATAACTATTTTTCCTCCAGTTATTTCCAATGTTATAAAATAGTTTTTGGTCATATACTATGCACAGACTAGACATAATAGGTACATTATAAATGCTTTTGAATCAGGGATAAGTGTTAGACAAAATCATAAACATGCTTTTTGAGAACATTTCAATACATTTAAATTCTGGACCATACTGTTAAATAGCCCAAAGAGCCTCTGAGTAAATTTTAGTATCTATTTCCATTTTATAGCTGACCAAACTGAAGTACAAGAAAGTTAAGAACTTGGGCTAAGCTTATAGACAGTGATGGAACAGGATTCAAACTCAGAAATTCAGTTGTGTCACAGTCTTAGAATTTGGCTACTAATGCAGCATGGTAATTGCGACTTTATTCAACTTTTAGCCCCTCATGTGTCCCAACCTGGAAACAGGCTTTGCAAGGCCTTGTATCCTTTTCAAGCCAGGCAAGATGATGAGTTGAATTTGGAAAAAGGTAAGACTCATTTGCAAATATTTTCATTGCCTTTTCATGTTGAGATCCTTGATGTGAATAATATTTCGCCATAGTGTGCAACCTTAAGTTAGTACCAGTTGAAGGCTGGATGCTAGGGACACATACCTAGAACCCAGGCTATTCAGGAGGTGGAGATGGGTGGATTTTAGTTCAAGGCCAAGTCAGGCAAAAGAATTGTGAGGTCCTTTCTCAACCAATAGATGGGTGCAGTGATGTGGACCTGTCATTCCAGTTATGACAAGAAGCAATAATAGAAGGATCATGGTCCAGCAAACCCAGGGAAAGAGTGAGACCCTATCTCAAAAATAACCCAGAAAGGGCTGGAGACATGGTTCTAGCTATGCAGCATCTACTTAGCAAATGCAATGTCCTGAGTTCAAATCTCAACACCAACCACTCAAAAAAGATAAAATATAAAGTGCATGAAAACTATAGCTCACCTAATGATAACAGCAAAGTTATTCCATGTTTCTTTGTGTCAGATATTGCTGCAAGCATATTATTCCATTTAATATTCATAGGAACACTCTTAGGAAGGCATTGGTATCTATTCACATTTTATAGCTGAGGAAACTGAGGTACAGGAAAGTAAAAACTTTGGCTAACCTTATAGGCTGTGGTGGCACAGGATTAAAACTCAAACTTAGTCATGCTCTTAGTCATAGAGCTACAATGGGGAAGAACGAGTGTTGGCAATGGGAAGTCATCAGCAAAGAGCTCCACTCTTTTTTTCTTTTTAGACACTAAATTCCCAGAAACATAAAGTGACTTCTCATGACCTAAAATATAAGAGAAAGTTTTAGAATCTGAGTCAATTGATCCCAGTAAAACACTATTTTTCTCTTTTCTCTTCAGAAAGTGTTTTATAACCAGCCTCAACCAATTTTTATTTAACAAACCAATGTATTACATGATGGGTTATGTAAACCTCAATAGTATTAATCAAAAATAAATCTCTAGATTTGTTTTTTATATTTATGTCCACAAATTTGAATGCCCTACCTGAGGTAGGTACTAAACTGGAATTGGAAGGACCAGTGGAATGGGTTATATCACAGAAGAAAATGTATTATTTGTGAACAGAATGTAGCTTCCAGAGCCAGTGGAAATTGGGATGGATTCTGCAACCACATAGGAACCTTGCCCATTTGTTTATGGGTCACTCCTCCCCACTCCCTCTCACATATTTGTCAATTTCCCCAGGTAATTATTTTCTTTTTCTATGAATACAAAACATATTTTCCAGAGGCAACTTACAATTCAAGGATTCACAATAATAGGACTCTTGCTTCTTTCTGTCCAAATCTCCACTGATCTCAAATTCTACTTCATGCTTTCTAGTTAAAGTAGTTTTTCTAAGAGAAATACATAGGGCATAGTTAATGCGGTGGTGCAATTTTAAACCATTTTTTGAATTCCTGAGATACCTCATTGGAAGGAGAACTTAGACTGAGAATGATATCCTGCAAGAATAAGCTGGACACAGTGGTACACACATGTAATCCCAACTCTTCAGGAGGCTGAGATCTAAGGGTTGAGGTTTAAAGCCAGCCGGGGCACTAAAGAATATGTGACTCTTTTTTTTAATTGTTGGGGTAATGTATAGAGGGTTACAGTTGTATTTGTCAGGTAGTAGGTGCATTACTTCTCACACATTGATACCCCTTCTCATGTTTTTGTCCCCATTTCCCTCCCTCCACCCCCTCTCAATCATCTTGTTTTCACCCCTTCCCTTTCCTATTTCAAATAACAAATAAATCTATATACACTATATCAGGTAACAAAGCCAGATACAGTAACAATATGAGATTAACCAAAGGGCAAAAAAAAAGAGAAGAGAAATAATGGAGCACATTAAGAACAACAATCACACAAGATAAAGCTCTTGTATCCTAGAGATACTTTCATTCAGTCTCATCCTATATGACCTTACGTACCTAGATTTTGAGCTACTATAGTCCTCTGCTAGGAGAGTCCTAGATGTGTACTAATTTTTACAAATGAGGGAAACCATTGAGCCTATGAAAAACATGTGTCATATATCCAATTAATCACTAGAAAATGGGAAGTGGGGCTGTGACTCAAGGGGTAGAGCAGTAGCCTTCAGCTGAAGAGCTCAGGGACAGTACCCAGGCCCAGAGTTCAAGCTCCACAACCAACCAAAAAAAGAAGAAGAAGAAGAAGAAGAAGAAGAAGAAGAAGAAGAAGAAGAAGAAGAAGAAGAAGAAGAAGAAGAAGAAGAAGAAGAAGGGGAAGAAGAGGAAGAGGAAGAAGAAGAGAAGGAGGAGGAGGAGGAGGAGGAGGAGGAGGAGGAGGAGGAGGAGGAGGAGGAAATAATGAATGATTATGAAAAGGTGGAAAGTGTTTTAACTATTGTCTTCCCCTTAGAACAAAATTCCTTGTGGAAAAGAATGGCTGCGCACTGGTGGCTGTTGCTTGTAATCCTAGCTATTCAGGTGGCTGATATCTGAGGATCACACTCTGATGCCAGCCCAGGTGGGAAAGCTAGTAAGGTTCATATCTCCAATTTACCAACAAAAGGCCAGAAATAGAGCTGTGACTCAAGAGGTAGAGTACCAGCTTGGAGTGACAAAGCAAAGGGATAGTGCCTAGACCCTGAGTTCAAGTTCCATGACTGACAAAAAAAAAAAGAAAAGAAAACTGTTATTTCTTCAGAAAGTAAAGGTAGAACTTGGATCCTGGAAAAAGTTAAAGTTTCTATTTTAATATAAGAGAAGGAGCCTTTGTTAACTGGGTTCTACTGGGATAAAATACCTGAGGGGAAAAAGAACTTAAAGGAGGAAAAATTTATTTTAGCTCACAGTTTCAAAGGTTCCAGCTCATGGTTGGTTGGCTCCACCTTTTCTAAAATGGTGACAACTAAAAAACACTATAGAGAAAAAGAACATGAAGAGAAAGGCCACTGGAAGTCAGAAAGTAGAGAAAGACAGGGAGGAACCAGGAAAATGATACATTACCCATCAAAGGCATAACCCCAGCCTACCTCCTCAAATCAAGCCTTGTCTAATAGTCCATTCAGCTATGAATTTATCAGTGCTAGCCTCTTCATGATCTAATCACTTCTGAAAAATGTCACAAACTCTGGAGACCAAATCCTCAGCACATGAGCTTTTGGACCTGTGCTTCCAATCCAAACAACACAGCCAGGGAGGATGAAAAGGACTCTCTCAAAAGACAGCGATTTAATGAAAGTATTTAGAGTACCAGGTTAAGCTTTAAAGTTATTAATATTATAATGATATATTTAAAAAACAATATAGATCTAGATATGTGCTTTCTGAGGAATCTGTTTATTTGAACCAAGAAAGTCTGGGCAGGGAATGCCACACGAAGCACTGGGTTCAATTCCTTAATACCATATAAACAGAAAAAGCCAGAAGTGGTACTGTATGGCTCAAGTGGTAGAATACCTATCCTTGAGAAAGCTCAAGGACAGTGCCTAGGCACTGAGTTCCAACCCCAGGACTGGCAAAAATAAACAAACAAATAAAAAATTGTCTTTGAATTGTATTTTGCTAAAGTTATCTAAACTGATGAATGGGAAGTTGTATTTCTGAGCAAATATGTGACTGAGAATATCAGATTAAGAATATCAGGTGTCATGGAGAGGCACTGTACTCACAAGTGTCAATATACCCAACTACCATGGTCACCATCAAGTATGGACGCTGAGAAAGAATTAACTGACAATACATCCATTATAGAAATAGGGACCAGGCCACTCAAGAACCCAACTTGATTCTACTACTAAGAGAACTCTCCAGTGGCCCAACTCAGTGGTTCATTTTCTCAATCACTTCAGTATTCTTCACACCTGTTTCATGTCGGTGCTGATAAATTTTACTTCATCTGAATCTACTGCAGGAAATGATGGTCCCAAAGAACTCTCTAGATGTAAAATTTCCTTAAAACTCTTACCATGGTTTCTTTAAAGTCTGGCACATGCTAGAGTTTTCAAGACCATTCTCTCTAATTAAATATTTTTTAACAGGGGATATTGTGGCTATACATGAAAAGAAAGAAGATGGATGGTGGTATGGATCTTTAAATGGAAAAAATGGCCATTTCCCTGCTGCATATGTGGAAGAGTTACCTTCAAAGTCTGGAGGCGTGGCTACGCAGGCTTAAAATAAGTCTGAGCATATGATCATACACACTGCAAACTATATAGCATGGAGCAAATAAATATAGAATATTATCCTAGCAAGTACTTTTTTCTTTTTGGATGTGTGGTAGTCTTACTTGTACCTCTCAACAGTTTGTACCCATGATTATTTTATTACAAGATGAATGAGTAAAGGAAAGTGAAGAAGAAGCTTGGTGATTCTCTATATTCTAAGAGACTAAGGAATGATCCAGTCCACCACTGGCATGGGGAGGGGAGGGAAAGGTGGAATGGAGAGGGAGGAAGAAGGGAGATTGATCCAGCACAAGATGAATTCAGATGGTTTTACCTGGCAACACAACAGCAATAGATTTTAGATCTCCTTTTCTCTGGGTAACAACAGAACACAACTGCAGGTCTCCAAGGATGAGCTACCTCACCCAGGTTAGGAAATAGTAAAATAAAAAGGATCAGGAGCCAAGCCCAAGAGGCCAGAGGATCAGAGAGCAGAAGATCCAAGAAGTCCAGATTCTAGGCAGAAGACCAACGATAGATGAGTTTCATCCTGATCCAGGGCCTCCTGAGGCAGTGGATTTTTGTTATAGTTGATACTGTTTATTTGTTTTACTTTTAGGTATTGGGGGTGTGCTCAGGGCCTGGGCACTATCCCTTAGCTTTTTTGCTCAAGGCTGGTTCTCTACCACTTGAGGCACAGCTTTACTTCTGGCTTTTTGATAGCTGGTTGGAGATAAGCGTCTCACTGACTTTTATACCTGGACGGGCTTCAAACTGTGATCCTTAGACCTCAGCTTCCTGAGTAGCTGGGATGATGGGTATGAGCCACCTGTGCCTGGTCAAAGGCTTCTTATACAGCTTTGTCTACTACCAGCTGCTCTTAGGCTGATTCAAGTTCAAGCAGATGCTTGGGGATCTGAGGACAAGAGCAATGCAGATAAGAAAGAGTTAGGTCAGAGATGGTACCTGAAAAATATCGCATTTCCTTGCTGATTTGGAAACTTAGCAATTTGGGGATAAGAAATTTTACACTTCCCAACTAGGTTATTATTGAAGGACTCACTAGAGTTCCCAAGTAAAAGGAAAACTAAATGTTCATAAGTCTCAAGTTTTGAAAGGAAATCCCCATAAACCAACCTTCAGTATCAAAATGAGAAAAGATAGAAAAGAGGAGCTAGGCCCCTTCCCAGGGGAAAGAATGGAGATGTTGTGGCAATTTCTTTCAGAGAGAAAATGGCCTAAGTGTGCCTAAGATCACAGACTCCGTCGAATGGGAGGTCATGGTATACATGTAAACATACAGGTATGTTTACTCTTATGCCAAATACTCTGCTTACAAACTACAACATAGGTATCAAGAGGTAATTAAAAGTCATCTTCTAATTGTCCTGGTGCCACGAAGAACAGAAAAGGAATAGGCCTGACTCGATTGTCAACAGACAAGGACTGTTTATTGGCAGGAAGGGGCACAGACCTTCACATGCATTTGGAGGTTGTGCAAGGGATTGGATTTGGGGCTGGGTTTAGATGGGGCTTAAAAGGAAGCAGAAAATTAAAATAGGACTATAGTCTCTTGCCAGCCAAGGGTAGTATACTAGGCCAGGCCCATAATGGAATGCTCCCTTGGGGTGAGGGGGACTTTTGGCTCAACCCAGATCAGGAGTAGTCTGCCTGTGGGCAAGCAAGCTTTGCTTGACCTAGAATAAGGTTGGGAGTCAATCCTTCATAGTCTTCTTTCATTGGTTCTGTCAGAGTCCTACATTCACCTAATCTCTGGCTCTGAGTAGCTAGGAATACACTTGTAAGCCACCATGCCCAGCTCCCTTCTTTTCCTTTTTAATTTGCCAGTTTTATACATTTAAGAAGAAAAGTTTCAAAACCAAGGTACAATAGGCTGTTTTAAATACTATATCATTATATTCCTATATAGCATATAACACAAAAGATATTTATATAGAGATAATAAGTCTCAAGGAACTCAAGTCAAATTTGTTCTATAAGACTTGTTACAGCTTGGAAGAGCAGATCCAGGTTTTAATGTCATTTGTAATGGTGTGTCAATGGTGCTTTCAGCAGGTAAAAAGTAGGCTAAATAACAGGCTATTCGACTAGGAACAGAATTTGACTTTATATCTCCTTTTCATCTTACTTCTTTCCATTAAGCCTTGATGGATTAAAACAATGTGCAGCATGTAATTGCAAGTTGCTCTGGGCTATTTGTGTGGAGAAAGTGGTGATAATGGTGGAGAGACAACCCTCTTGGAAGGATTTTCAAAGAAACCCTACATCATAAATCAGCTGGGCTATGCAAAAACACAAATAGTTTTCAGTGCTGGTATCTGTGACAACTTCTAAATTTCAAAGAAATACTGGAGGTCTGTCACTGAGTGATAGATTGTATGTGTAGCATGGGCAAGGCAATGTTTGATTCCCAGTACCAACAAATGTCATGTAAAACACTAAAATAGTTGAGTATAACAGAATTGTCAAGTATTTTTTTTTAGTAATGTATGACTGCCTTCTTTGACAGACAGAATTGTATTTCCTGGATTTGGGTCAAAAATTAAGTGCTTATTGGTATATTAAGTGCTTAATGCTATATCTGAGTCATCTATAGAATTAGGCAATTCCATCAATAATTTAAACTATTATTTAGCACTTCATAATTATAGTTTCATGTCAGAAAGTTTCAGCACATTAGCAACCTGAAATATAGGCTATAGAGGCAAAAGCCATTTTGCCCTGAACATACAGACATTATTCTATTTTATCTCCTTTCTAGTACAGTAGAAGCTGATATCGCCCTCAGGCTATCAGTCAGAAACATCTACTCATTTTATTTTTGCAATTTCAATTGGCTACAATAATGTTCATAATGACAAAAGGCATTTAAGCACTTAAAATGTCTCAGGATCCTACAATGACCAATATAGCATTTACTTTGGGGAACATTTTGTTGTACATTGTAAGCTTCTTTACCTGATTAATTTTTTTTAGAAGCATAGCTCAATTGTCTCCTCTCCCAAGAGAAACCTCCCTCCTCCACCTCCAAAGAAAAATGACTTGATTCTGAGGGGTAAGTAGCCTGACTGGAAGCAAGAGAAGTACTTTAGAATCAAAGTCACACATCCCATGGGCCTTTTCAATGTTCTGTGGAAAGGAGGTAAAATCCAGAGAAGGTAGTAGAGGTGAGATGATGGAAGTTAGATTTAGATAGGTATGTGGATGCTGCATAGTTGAGCATTTTGCAGAGAAAATGCATAAGTTAATAGCTCACTTATCACCAGGACCAAGGAGATACTCAAAGGAAGAGAATTTCAACTTTAGGTACAAAGTTTAGGGTATTTCCAGAGTAGATTTTCAACACATGTCAAAATAGAAACTAGTCAACTTTATAAAAACCAAAGAAAGGACAGTACACACCCAGACTTGGATATGGCCGCATGAAAGAGGGATATGGGACATTCAAAATTAGTGATACTCTAGGTGAAATGGGGACACCCCCCCACACATGCCCACCATATACTTTTAACATTTAGCTAAGTGCTCCTTTGTTCTAAAGAGCTGGGACATCCCAACCATTCCTATTGCTATGGCATTCTGACTTGAATCAACCCAGGCAGAGACATTCAATCAAAGGGTAGTTAATTTAATATCCTTTCAACACAAACTTCCACTTGTTGGTGGTTTTTAATGACCACCCTTCAAAGGAAGGAAGGGGAGTAAACCAGAAAGTTTTCTGGGAGGTTATGTTTGGTCTCAAGGGCACAATTGTCTGAAGCAAGGACAAAGGTGGGGAGGGAAGGTCATTCTAGTATTATTCAGTGAAGGAGCATGAAGCCTAAAGAAAATAGTGTTTGCACCTCCTAATCTGGTTATGCATTAATAAGACATATATTTGCAAATTGCTGGTTCCTGCTTCTTAAGTCCCATGTCCCCATCCTGCCTCATTTCCATCTTCCACTCCAGTAAATACTTAGGTGGATGAGTTCAGGTGATTTCCCAGGAGGTTGTGCTCAATGAGCCACCAGATTTAAAGCCAGGTACTTTGCAGCTCACTGTTTTTGAGACTTGAAGCTGCTTTGTCATTTTAATGAGGCTATTTCCTAAGCAAAAAGACAAAGGACAGTTCCCAGCTTTCAAGGCAATCAACTTTTTATTTTTATTTTTCAACACTATAGTTTGAACTCAGGAACTTACGCTTACTAAGTAAATGCTCTGAGCCACTTTCCCCACTTAATCATAAATTCATGTTTATTTGAAAGCTTAAGAGCTGTCCTTGCATTTCTTCCCTACAATTTTGTATAGAAAGGAATTAGGGTGCAGGAAGTTCATGGATTCAGGTGTTAACCTGAGTTCAAATCTGAATTCTAATAATAGCTATCATTACCAGCTGTGTAACTTGAGCTAAACTTTGCATTTTTAAATTTTCATCTGAAAAACAAGGCTATTGATAGTATCTACCACACAACTTGTAAACATACAAAGAAGCAAATACATATGTAATTGTTAGGCTCATAGGCATTGCTACAAATACATATATATATACATATATATATATTCATATTCTAAGATGGCCAGCTCTAACCAGACTAGACTACCTGGATAACCTTTAACTTTGGAATGAGTCAACTTCCCAGTTGATAAAGCAAATCAATATAAATTTCATAGCCTAAGTCTCTTTGGCATGACAGTGTACTTTGTACACTCAACTTTGGACAACAGCAGCTAAGCTACTTTCCTACCATGTCCTTTGGTAACTTTCTTTCTAGTGTTCCCAGGTCTTACCCCAACATTATCCCCACTTAGAAGTGATGCACCACTGCTCCTATGAGGAAATGACCTTAAGAGGTTTTTTTCTCATCTTAGTAATGGTCTTTCCTCTACCTTCTGTTTCTTCATTACAGCTATTTTACTTTTAGTTATTGGAGGTGCCTTTTACAAGTTTGTGTACAAATGAACATAGTATAGGGTTTAGGACTATTCTGGGATTTCCATTGTCCACTTAGGATCTTAGAATACAGCCCCCTGTGAATAAGAGGAACTAACTTATTCCAATGGGTCACAGCTGAAGCTGGTCTGTACACAAGTAAGGGTCAGCAATATTTCCACCAGCACATCACCTTCTTCTCAAAGAAATTCTGATTATTTGAGCTGAGCCCTGAGTAATACCCCAAAATTGAATGGTGACTGAAACTGCATCTCACTAACTGGACCACACCTGAACTTCTATTCAGAGAAGACAGAAGACATTGGGGAGTTTTAATTGTTTCCAATTTACCTTGAAACTGTAGTAAGTGGTTTATGACATAGCCAGCAGGTATAAATACAATCATATAAGAATGACAAAAATTGACCTTGGGCTCTCCTAGCAGAGATTTACAATAGAACAAAATCTAGAGACATTAGGCCAAATAGTATGACACTAAATTAAGGACCTCCAGGATAAAGAAACAAAAGCCATATGAGTGATTGTTGTCCTTAATGTACTATGTTATCTCTCATCTCTTTTGCGATCCCTTGGTTATCTCATATCGTTACAATATTTCACCTTGTTATCTGATACATTTTATATGTGCTTAATTGGTTATTTGAAATTGGATTGATGAGCGGAAGGGTATCAATGTATGTGAAGTAATGCACCTTACATCTGGCAAATGTAATGTAACCCTTCTATTAATTACAATAAAAATATATGAAAAAAAAAAAAGATGAGCGGGATAGAAATGGGGACCATGTCATGAGAAAGGGTATCAATGTTTGTGAAGTAATGCACCTTCTATCTGGTGAATATAATGTAACCCTTCTATTAATTACAAAAAAAAAGAATGACAAAAATGGAATTCTACAACTAGTTGGTATGTGGATCTCATCTGTTAAACAGACTCTCAAAATGACATGTCCAAAGTAGGATGAATTTTTACATTTGTACTTTCAGAATCAAATCACATTCTTCTGAAGTGAATTATCTTTTATTTTGATTGTAGATTCTTCTTAGTACAAGGTAAAAAATATCCTTTTCTCATGACATCAGTATAGAAACAGGAGTGTTTATTTTGTCAAGTGCTTCCTAAAAGTTGTCAACTCAAAGTTGGACCTACTCTTTTTTTCCCCCCAGTCCTGGGCCTTGAATTCAGGGCCTTGGCACTGTCCTTGAGCTTTTTCAAGGCTAGAGCTCTACCACTTGAGCCACAGCACCATTTCTGGCTTTTTTGCTATGTATGTGGTACCAAAAAAAAAATCGAACCCAGGTCTTCGTGCATGCTAGGCAAGCACTCTACCACTAAGCTAAACTCCCAGCCCTCTTTTTCATCTTTTAAGAGCTCAAGAGGGCCAGGAGTTTGGCCTAGTGGTTAAAGTGCTTGCCTAGCATGCACAAAGACCCGGGTTCGATTCCTTGGTACCACATACATAGAAAAAAGCCGGAAGTGGTGCTGAGGCTCAAGTGGTAGAGCTCTATCCTTGAGAAAGTCCAAGGACAGGGCTCAGGCCCTGAGCTCAAGCCCAGGACTGGCAAAAAAAAAAAAAAAAAAAAAAGAATCTCAGATCCTTTGGGGCCGAGAGTTTGGCCTAGTGGTTAAAGTGCTTGCCTAGCATGCACAAAGACCCGGGTTCAATTCCTCGGTACCACATACATAGAAAAAAGCCGGAAGTGGTGCTGAGGCTCAAGTGGTAGAGCTCTAGCCTTGAGAAAGTCCAAGAACAGTGCTCAGGCCCTGAGCTCAAGCCCAGGACTGGCAAAAAAAAAAAAAAAAAGAGTTCAAGATCCTCCAAAGCTGTGAAGATTGCAGAGACACAGTGCAAGTTGTACAAATTCCCATTTCCAGTGTCAACCATATATAAACTACTCCATGCCTGATACTTAAGCAAAAAGCAAAGGAAATACACAGCATATTGACTACACCTCATGTTTAAAGGGTGCATTTACTTTGTCAACCTTTCCTTAAGACATTAATTAAAATAACTTAAAGGGATACAAGTGGAAGAAAAGACTTACATCAAACCTCAGAAATTCAAACTTGAAAGAAGCCTGTAAAAAGACAAGGTAATAAAGATAAAAGAAAATGTTTATTAATGCAATGAAAGGTAATCAATGAAAGGTAACAAAGTAGTTGCTTAGAGGTCTGGCTTCTACAGTCATCAAAAAAGTTTTTACACAAGAGAGTAATTTAGGCTTCTAGAGGTGGAGAGCAGTGGAGCATAAGGTCATGGGAATAAACCAAATGAAGTAAGGCGTATCAATTCCCCAGCCACCATGTGTGAACTGGGAAAGATTCTCTTTAGTGATGAGCTTCCATTCTGCCTTATGAACATGGGGATCAGGGACACTTTTACTTTTACCATGTTATGTCTTGCTTTTAGGGAACTAGAGGGAGGGCAGAGAGCTTTTCTCACTTTGCTTCTTCTTCAGCTCAAATATATTTACATCAAAGAGGCACATTTGGGGATAAGATGGTCTGGTTTCCTATACATCACATAGAGACATCACAAAAATAGCAATGAATTATAAGTAGAAAATACATGAGAACTCTTTTACAAAGAGATACATGGCAGAAAAGACAACCATTCACCTTTTTACAATATTTAACATTAATTATAAACCATAGCAGTAAAAGCTTTCCGAACATTGGCGAGAAAAGCTGAAAAATTGTTGGTCTTCCTCACTTTCTCTTGCAGTTCTGGAAGGCACTCAAGATGAGGAGCACTATCTGACACTAGAAGGAAAAAAATATGAAGATAACATAAATGAGGGGTTTTTTTATGGGAGAGAAATGTTTCTAATGTACATGTGCGCATCTGATCAGAATGTCCATTTTTCTAAAATGCTTTGAGCATAATACTATCTTTTGAACCTTTCCTTAGTTTAATCTCTAAATATTCAAATCTACGACAATATTCAAATACTACGACAATCCGGCTTTAAATTTAAACAGATGGTATTAGAGAGACTGCAGGGCTTAGTGATGCAGAATGCCATTTTCCTTCATCTTATACCCACACCACACATTTTAAACTATTTGAACAGTTTCTAAACTTTGACCTGATGGACTTCTAGTATCTCAACACAAAATGAGTACAAATTTCAATACCAATTCATAGTATCTAACAATTAAGGAAGAAAGAGCTAGTTTGTACAAGTGAAATGGAAGTCACTAGAAAATGTAGTTGTTTTCAAGAATGGTATTTATGAAGTCTATTGATCAAATGAGACTCAAAGTCACAAACAGTAGTAGCCCTCATATAGAGCGTATTGGCTGGAAGCAAACCTCCAGGGAAGTGGTTAAAGGAAATGGAAGACTAAGCTTTCTGTAGTCTTCATCTTATCAGCTCTGGTAGAGTGCTGAGGACTAAGGATCGTAACCACAGCAGAGAATGAATAACAAAGGGCACCTGCTTAAATGCATTTCTATTCTCTAATTATTCCCAGGTATCAAAGGCCTTTGATTTGCTGAAGAATAGTAACTAACCTACATTGCATTTGATTTTAAAGTCATTTACTAAAACTATGTTCACATCCAAGTAGGCATGCCCTTTAGGACTTTAGTCAGGTTATTTGAAAGGAAATTCATATTTGTGTATGACTGAAATAATGTTTGGTCTTGTAGACTTTTAATCACTATAGCACTGTACCGTCTTGAAGAGAGATTACTAGGTTCCTACATATTTTATAGCATGTATAAATCAGAACTATCCTCACAAGGATTATGGGATTATCCTCACAAAGGATTATGGGAATATTACATCACTTCATAGTACTTAATTACCTAATCCAAAGACCACTTGAGGATGCCAATCTTAAACACAAGTTAAGAACGCTGAGTACACACCTTCATAGTCTCTTGCTTCATTTAGATGTAAGGAAAACATAAACGGAGTCTCAGGATGCTTGGGGTCAATACCAGTGAATATAAACTGCAATTTTCCACCTGAAAAGAAATTAATAATTTAACATAAGAATATTTTAGCATGCCAAAACTTTCAATGGAGATAAGCTTTATTTCCATACCTAAGATCATTATTGTATTACTGAGTATATGTTTCCACTTAGCCAGTATCTCTAAATGTAGAGGTTCTAAATTAATTTAAATATGATATCAAAAGCACAACAACAAAAGAAAAAAAATAAATGATATCACTGAAATTAAAAACTTCTTCAAAGGATAAGACAAACCATAAAATAAGACAATGCTATAATCATAAAAACCCAATGAAGTCTAAATACATAGAGTATGTGTTTTAACACCTCCAAAATTGAAGAACACAAGAGATTCAAAGAGATAGCTGTAAGCCACTGTTCAAAGTGCTATATATAAGAACCAAAAAATGAAAAAAATCAAGTGTCCCACGATAGGTAAATCACTAAACCAATGGAACATACACACTCAGCAAGGCATTATTCATTTGCATAAAAGAGAGATGCTCTCATATGTATAGCACGACACAAAAGGACAACATGTGTATGATTCCATTTACATAAAGTAGATAAACAAATTCCTTGAAACAGAAAATAGTCTATTAGAAGATGGATCAGGAGTAGATGAGGTGTTATTATTTCATAAACAGAGCTGGAAGTGAAGAAAAATTCTAAAAATTGACCATGGATAGCAATGGTTGTACAACATTACAAATGCAATTAACATCACTTACAATGGTTAAAATGGCAAATCTTACGTTACATATTTTACCACAATTAAAAAGTATTATTAAACAACTTGAGGTTTTCCTTGCTTCCTTGACTTAAGTCTACTTTTCAAAAGACCTTCATATGTTTCTTTTTTTTTTTTTTTGCCAGTCCTGGGCTTGAGCTCAGGTCCTGAGCACTGTCCTTGGACTTTCTCAAGGCTAGAGCTCTACCACTTGAGCCTCAGCACCACTTCCGGCTGTTTTCTATGTATGTGGTACCAAGGAATTGAACCTGGGTCCTCGTGCATGCTAGGCAAGCACTCTACCACTAGGCAAAACTCCTGGCCCAGGACCTTCATATGTTTCTAAAGGAGTAAATACCCAATAGAAATTCAAGATAGTTGCCATAAAATAGAAATTCATAAGCATTTTAGGGTTTTTTTATCATATCAAAACATAGGAGAGAGCTCATTTAAAACCTTTTTATTTCAAAAATAAATCTTACTTTGATTTAAAAATAAATCTCCCATTCAATTTTAGAATGAAGTAGTTATGTCAATATACCAGATTTTTAAAACTGTTAATATTAATAGAAAGGATGCATACCAAGGAAACAAGACTTCAGGGTTTAATAGGGATTATCCCTTCTTCTGAAGACATGGTGGGGGAGCGGAAGTGTACAAATGCTTTTCCTATTCTGTACTCTGTCATTCAACAATCGATAAGAGTATACCTGGGTAATCATAGGTGGGTCAATAGTTCCTACATCACTTCTGCTGTGGACATCAGTTAGTTGTCCTTTAATTCAATTCAGTGCTGACCCTTTTTTTTGGTAGGTCATGGGTATTGTTCCTGAGCTCTTCAGATCAAGGCTATAGCCCTACCTCCGGGCCTGGGAGTTGTCTCTGAGCTCTTCCGCTGGAAGCTACCACCCTACTGTGAGCCAAGCCCCACTTCCCATTTTCTAGAGGTTAACTGGAGATAAGAGTCTGAGGTCCTTTAGTGCCTGGGCTTTGAAACTTGATCCTCAGATCTCAGCCTCCAGAATAGTTAGGATTACATTACAGGTATGAGCCACTGCACCAAGCAGTGCAGACAATTTCTGAGGCCAGCTCAAAACCTTCCTTTCTATGGGCTGCACTGGCTTGCTTGAGCAATTCATAGAACTGAGAGAAATATTTTATTTACATTGACTTATTATAAAGATGTTGCAAAGTATATTGATGGACAGATGTGAAAGACAGGGTATAAGAGGTGGAACTTCAATCCCTTCTGGCCCTGTCTCTCTCCAGAAACCTCAGTCAGTGTTCAGTTCTCTAAAAGTTCCTAGAACCCAGTATGAGTGCTTTATCATAATAAGCTTTATTCTGGACATATGACTGATTAAGCTCTGGGCTTTAGTAACCAGCTATGCAACTCTCCTCCCCACCACTCCTCAGAAGCTGGAGGGTGGACTACAGGTGACAATCCCCCATGTAGAAGCTGGCCATCAGTCAACTCATCTGAACACAAAATGACATTCTTCACTTTAGAGATCTCAAAGATTTTAGGAGTTGTACACTAGGAAATTGGGAGAGACAACAAAGAAATTTTATTATAACATCTTACTTCCTTAAAACATTATTTCCTGACTTCAAGGGTTATCAGAAAGTTCTACTTGAAATCTAAAAATAACTTTAAAGTCTTAAATCTGACTATTTAAAACCAAAACTAAACAGACAATGGCAACTACAACAAAGAAAACCCAAACTGATGGCAACGATCTACTTAAGAATACCACACATCTAAAGGTCAGAGTTAAATCACTTTTTTTACTCAAAAGGTTAATAATTTTTATGAAAAACTCAACCTAACTAGTTTTAAAAAACCAGTCCAACTGATAGGAAAAACTTCAAGACTAAGAGATATGTAAGTAAAAAAGATCAAGTAGTAAAAACATATAATTAGTAAACGAATAGGGAAAATACTGTCACCCTTTAAGAAAGGAAGTACATTAGAAATGCTTTGTAAAAAACTTAATGTATAGTTCTGGTGATAACAGAAAAAATTCAGATGGTTAGAAGACAGGAGGAAAAATGGGGAAGTTTAAGGCTTGTACTTACATAAGAAATTGAGACTCTTGAATATTAAATCCTTAATTCAAGTCCACACAACCCTATAGGTCCTAATCCTGCTTACAACCCCAGTCAATAAAATGGATTCTTTCCGACAATATAGAAAATATGTAAGAACTAAACAAAGCAGGCTTGAAATTCTATTGGTAAGAACTTTAGGGAGCCCTGCTGCCAGGATGGCCCTGGGTTGGTAAGTCTTGGTCTCTAAGATCACCTTGCAAAAAGATTCAACAAAGTTAGCAAAAATAAAAGATGGCGAGAGTCCAAGGAAACCAGGTATAAGATTCTAGATTTTCTAATGAGTTTTCAGTAAACAAGCTTTCTACATTCACATGCATTGTCACAATTAAATGCTTCAAATGATGAGTTCCATCTTATCAGATACTGTTTGAGACTCTAAAACACTTGTGCCTAATTCCTCTATACTTGTGCCTTCTTTTTTGCCTACACTGTTTTGTGGACTTTTCTTATAATAAATCATAGCCAAGAATATGACTGCAGTCACCTTCATTTCTCTGCAATTTTAATTACTTACTAGTAAGTCAAGGTCCAAAAATATTAAGTGGGAAATTTCAGAGATAAACTGATAAATCTGAAATTGTGAACTGCCGAAGCTGTGTAATATAATCTCCCACTCTATTGGCCCATGTCAGTCATCCCTTGTCCCTCCCACTCAGCCTGTCCAAGATGTCAATCATCCCTTGGTCCAGCAATAGCCACACTATATGCAATACCCACCTGTTAGTTACTCAGTAGCCATCTTAGTTACCAGATTAACATATTGGAGGACTTGTATTCGAGTTACTCTTGTGTACTTAATGGCCCTGAAGTGATAGTGATGATGGTAATTTGAATATGGCAAAGAGAAGCCATAAAGTACTTCCTTTAAATGATACACAGGTCATGCAGCATTTATTACTATCTGCAGTCTCAGAAACCCATTGCAGGTTGGAACATATCCCTACAGGTAAGCAAGAGATGATATATTCTGAGTCTTCTGAGTTGATCACCATGCCTGACAATGAGCTTGGGGAGCTCAAAAACAACAGACATTATGATAAATTAGCATACATATAAGTAATAGCAATAAAAGTATCCATATGTTTTAACTTATAATCCTAGATACTAGGAAGTTCAAGGCTAACCAGGGCAAAAAGTTAGTGAGATCTGTCTTCAGACAAAAAGCAAGATATCCTATTTAGACTAAAAAAAAACTAATTCAAAAATAAGAAAAGCATACTTTTTTCTTTTTTTAATTGTAATTAATAGAAGGGTTACAGTTATATTCACCAGATAAAAGGTGCATTACTTCACACACATTGATACTCATTCTCATGTTTTTGTCCCCATTTCCCTCTCCCCACCCCCCCTTCCCTTTCCTCTTTCAAATAAACAAATAAATGCATATACAATATACCAGATAACAAGGTAAGATACTGTAACAATCTGAGAATAACCAAGGGACAACAAAAGAGATGAAAAGTAATATAGTACATTACGAAAAACAATCACACATTATATAGCTCTTGTTTCCATATCCTAGAGATCATTTTGTTTAGTCTCATCTGATATGACCTTATGTATCTAGGTTTTGAGCTATTGTAATTCTCTCCTATGAGAGTCCAAGGTTTGTACTATTACAAATGAGGGAAACCATTGAGTCTATGTTCCTTTGGGTCTGGCTTACTTCACTTAATACGATGAAAAGCATAAATTTTAAGTTGCAGCATGTCACTCTAGCAAGCATGAAGTTCATAGTTCAAGACCCAGTATGCCAAAATAAAATGGAAAAAGAACACAGAAAAGAAAATAGGAAATCAGTGTTTGCTCTTATTTCTAAAACTGAAAGACTAACAGAATACATGCTTCGGAAGTAATATGGATAAACTGATAGATAAGGCATGCTACATATTAAGTGAAGTAAGCCAGACTCAAAGGAACATAGGCTCAATGGTTTCCCTCATTTGTCATAATCAGTGGAAATCCTGGGCTCTCTTAGGAGAGATTTACAATAGAACAAAATGAAGATACATAAGGCCATATAGAATGACGCTAAATGAAAGGACTTGCAGGATACAGAAACAAAAGCCATATGAGTGATTGTTGTCCTTAATGTACTATGTTATCTCTCATCTCTTTTGCTGTCCCTTGGTTATCTCATATTGTTATAGTATTTCTCCTGGTTATCTGATATATTGTATATATGCGTATCTGGTTATTTGAAGTTGGATAGGAAAAGGAGAAAAACAAAATGAGGGACAGGGTGGGGGGAGGGAAATGGGGACCAAGACATGAGAAAGGGTATCAATGTATGTGAAGTAATGCACCGTCTATTTGGCAAATATAATGTAACCCTTCTATTAATTACAATAAAAAAGTATATGCAAAAAAAAGATAAGGCATGCTATATTAGTAGAATGAATAATTATACAGCAATTTAAGATGACTACTGTTATGGCAACAGGAAGAATGATATGGACATAAACAGGAGAAGAAAGTTCATAAAATGTTTGAATGTTGACAACCAAGACAAAAATATACTCATTAAAAATAGCAGATAAATAACTAAAGCACCAAGTTATATTGGGATGATTTTTTTTTAAAACTATTTTTTTCCTATTTTCTAAAAAGATAATAGTTTTATTTCAAAATATTTAAATTTTTCCCTACTTATAAATATACATCTAATTGCTTATATCGTACTTACAACATTAAACTTACCATAAATTTTTCTAATTTCTAGTCCAAGTCGATCTTTGTACACATCTGCTGATGTTTGCAGTCTTTTTAACCTCTCTTCATTAGCTTTGTTAGCAGTGGCAATCGCTGTGATTAAAAGACAAACACACTGTAGCAGGTACTTTAAGTACCTCTCCATTCATTCTCATGGAATTAATATTAAGAAACCTGAAAACTATTAAGAAAAGTATACATATATATATATATATATATATATATACATTTATTCAGTTACTATTACCACCAAATAGCAAAAGGGAGTATCTGTTCATTTCAGATGGAGGAAAAATGCTTGACACAGATAATCAGGTCAATCAGCTGTCTAGTTAGCACAGAAATGCACTTCCTTTACATTATGTTGCTGTTTCTGGAGAGATAAAGATTAGTGGCCGGGAGTTTAGCCTAGTGGTAGAGTGTATGCCTAGCATGCACGAAGACCCAGGATCAGATCAAATCCTCAGTACCACATACATAGAAAAGCTAGAAGTGATGCTGTGGCTCAAGTGGCAGAGCACTAGCCTTAAGGAAAAAGCCCAGGGACAGTGCTGAGGCCCTGAATTCAAGCCCCAGGACTGGCAACAACAAAAAGAAAAAAAGATTAGTAACTGGTTTATGAGAAAAATATTCTACTTCTTTAGACATAACTACTTCCTCCCAAGGTAAACTTATTTCATGTCAGTTCACAGTTTCTCTTTAAGTTAATAAAAGAATCTAAAAGTATATTCTTCCTTTTGTCTTGTTTATCTAATATCTTCAGGAATGTAAGGGGAGGTACAGAAATGGAAGGACAAAGGGTAAACAAATACAACCACGGTACTCCCTAGACACTGTGTTAAAAATGAACTATACAACTTGGGTGGGATGGGGGAAAAACTGGGAGACAGCAAGGGAAGGTATAACATTGTCCAAAAGGAAAAGTACTTTTTGCCTGAGTTAATAACTGCAACCCTTCTGATCTTAGCATTTTCAAATAAAAACAATATAATTTTTTAAATTAAAAAGAATCCCAAAGTAACAGCTTATAGCTGATAAAAACAATTTCATAATTTAATTATGAGTAAGAAGTCTATGAGGAAAAGTATTAGTAAAACAAACTGCTACTTTCATTATTGTGACTTTCATTTCTGTGCGCCAGTAAGTCTCCTTCCTAAATGACACATTCATTTGGATATGAACATGCCTTCAGAAAAGGGCAACCTGAGCATTCCTATTACCTACCTAAACTTACAGTCAACACATGTTGCAGAAACCATATACTTCTCAGAGGCAAATTTTGTGAAGTGACAGTCCCCACACTACTTACTTAACCCTCATATAAATGTCACTATTACCCTCATTATAACAGAAAAGGAGGAAGAAGCCCCCAAAGGAAAAAAAAAGGAAACAAAGCCCACTTAGCTACCACCCTGCAGACATGAGTGCTGGCTACTCCCTGAGATGTGTGAGCCATCTTTAATATCTAGGACTGGAAGAAATCACCACTATGAAATGAGGATTCATGTATGAAATGCGAGCCTTCATGAAACTTACCTTCTTTTTTCCTAGAATATTCTTCCTTAAGATCCTCGAGGTTTGCTGTCAATACTTCCAGCTTCTGCTTTTTGCCTTTTACTTCAGCAACCAACTTTAAGAGGTGCTCTTTTTTTTCTTGGATGATCTTATTCTGCCTGCAGACCTCTGCATAGAGCACAAGCCTGGAGCATTAATACACACACCTCTGCTCTCAGACATGTAACAAAGAAAACACAAAATGTATGCTCTTTTACACAACTTGTAAGGAATGAGTTTGCGGTTTTGAAATAAGGTCTCCTATAGCCTAAGCAGGCTTCAAATACAGGATCCCTTCTGCCTCAGCTTCCTGGGTGCAAAGAATGTTTTGAATGATAAGCATTTTCTAATGACTTCAAAATCATAAACAGCAAAATGGAAAAAAAAAAAGTTTCCTAGTTCTCCTAGTCCTCTAAACACTCAGCTTCTATAGTCACCACCCCTGCCCCCCATAAGCATGCTCAAAATACAACTAACAACAAAGCCTGTGCTAAACCTAGAAAAGGAAATAACACTGGCAAGGCCACTCTGACCTCTGTCAACAGGAAAACACACAACTACACAAAAGTCTAAGAACTCTCAGAAGTGGGCAAAACAAAGCCAGTTGAGCTTTATGATATGCTTATTATTTTGGTGCTGTAATTAGCCAACAACCAGATGTTGTCCCATCTGGTTCTAAGTGATTCCCATTACCTCTGTCTCCAGAATAGCTCAGACTACAGGCATGCACTACCACAATCAACTGTGCATAAAAATAAAAAATATAAAAACATTAAATATTTTTAAATTAATACTTAAGTGAAATAACATTAACACAAAGCACATAATACCACCAAACCTGGTCTATGTTAAGTAAACCAAAATAACACTGCCATTTAGGTCTGATATTTAATTCCAAGTGTTCCACAAAAGTGAGCCCATCATAAAATTTCTGAGAACCTTACATACTATAAACCCTTAAAAGAGAAATAACACCATGACCTGTTTCCCAAACTGAACTGAGCCCAAGGTTCTTTGCTTGAGGAGTGATAGTTTATGTTTCTAAAAACCATGAAAAACCAGTATTTCCCAGATTCACCTCTACATTTAATGCATTCCCAGTAGAAATAGAGGGAAAGCAGAAGAGATCTATCAAAAGTAATGATTAAATCCATCAACCATATGCTGGAAAGAATAGTTAAGAAGACATAAAAAGAATAACAAGTTGAAAAACTTGTCAGAAGTGATACTTGAGATCAAGATGTTTTAATGCAATAGTGGAATACTAGATGAGGAACTGATATGCATCTCAGTGAAACAGAAATATACATTCTGTATATTCAGGAAGTTGGAAGAAAGTATATATAAAAACCAGTAATTGAGGAGTAAATTATTCCCTAAGTAGTGTAAAATCCCAAATGAATTATATATGTATTAAATATTTATATACAAAATAAATACTGAAAAGCAGTATTTATAAGTATAAAATTAACTGCATGGAGAAAGCCCTTTCTGAGGAGCCAGGAACAAGGCCTAGTGGTATAGTGCTTGCCTAGAATGCACAAAGCCCTAGGTTTGATTCCTTGATACCACATACACAGAAAAAGCTGGAGTGGTGCTATGGCTCAAGTGGTAGAGCACTAAACTTGACAAAGCCCAAAGACAGTGCGCAGGCCCTGAGTTAAAGCCCTAGGACTGGCAAAAAAAGGAAAAAAAGAATGAAAACTTCTCAGAATCAAAAATAAATAAAAGATAAGTATGGATTTGCTATTTGATTACAGATTAAGCAGATTTAAAAAAAAAAAAAAGGAAAGGTTATAGCCTGGCAAGGTGGCTCTTGCCTGTAATCCTAGCTACTCAGGAGGCTGAGATCTGAGTATCTCCTGAGATTCTTATCTCCAATTAACCACTAGAAAACCAGAAGTGGCCCTGAGGATGAAGAGGTAAGGCAGTAGTAACCTTGACATGAAGAGCTCAGGGACAATACCCAGGCCAAGTCCAAGCCCCATGAATGACAAAAAAAAAAAAAAAAGCAAAAGCAAGGTTACAAAATTTAACATTCAGGTCAGGTGAAACACTTCATATGCTTCATATTTGACTATAGAATCAAACTATGATAGGTACTTTGTACTTTTCCTGCAGGTGATAACCAGATAGAACAGATGGGCCAGGAGGGTCAGACATTTGGCTATTGTGTTCTCTAGTATATCTTTTTAGAATAGTACCTAGTACTGGGCACTGGTTGCTCCTCATGTCTGTCATCTTAGCTACTCAAGAGACTGAGATCTGAGGATGACAATTGAAAGCCAGCCCAGGCAGGAAATCCCAGGGATCCTTATCTCCAAAAAACTTGCAAAAAGATGAAGGTGACTCAAGTGGTGGAGAGCTAGCCTTGAGCACAGAAGTTAGGGAGAGTATCCAAGCCTTGAGTTAAAGACCCAGGACCAAGACAAATTAAAATAAAGAAAAGTACCTACTACAGAGTAACAGACTCAACAACTGACAAGTGAATGAATCCCCTCAACTTTTCCTACTTCCCAAATACTATCTCTGTCAGTCTAGTTTATTGGCCCTATTGCAACTTCCACTTCCAACAGTACCCTTTCCGGGTTCTAATGTCTGTGACATCTTACTTCCTCGGCACTTTAGTTGTTAATTCTGTCTTTCCTGATCCTTTCCACTTGTCTTTCTCTACCCAGACTAGAATTTCCAACATAAAAACTTTTTACTTAAAAAAAAAAGCTTCCCTTTACACATTAGCATAGATAAACATCACAAGTATAATATTGAGCAGAATAGGAACACAATACTTACAAAATGATACCACTTATGTAACATTCAAAACACAATACTAAACAAATTGTTAACAGTTGTGGAAGGTAGGTGCAAAGAATGAGATGCCCCATCTCCTATCTCAAGCTTGGTGGTAGGAACATACATACATACACACACACAAACACACATGTGTATATTTTAGAATATGAGTGTGTGACTGTTTAAACACACTCTACTGTCTTAATTGCATGTGAGATTTAATGTAAAGATGCTTAATCTAAAAGGAACTCTGTGATCTAGTTTTTCACATACGATTTTGATATTCCAGAAACATCTCAACCATTCTTTCTTCTTCTTTTAATTTCATGGACAGCTTTTCTGAAAGAGATAATTGAAATCAGTGTTCCAAATCAGCTAAAAAAATAATATTAGAAGATGCAAAAAACATAAGGGCAAGTCACTCGATAATGCTACCTGCCAGTGCTTTAATGGAGTCCTTGTAGGCATCTCTCAGCCCCACCACCTGAGCGGGAGTATCACTCAGAGTGTTTCGGAACTTCCTCCCAAATTCATTTATGCATTTATCGAAGTGGGCCAGTTCATCCTCTACCATTGTGTAAGCCACTACAAAACACAAAGAACACATTCTGTTTTTTAAATATACAACACAGTCAGCAATTTAGCTTGAGTTCTGGATAGTAACCGTGGGATTAAGGTGCAGTTAAAGAGTCCCAGAATTCCTACATCTCCAAATAAAACAGGAGACATCCCAAACCTCCTCCAGCCAGGGTCGCCAGGGAGTCAGGCCTACCCCGTCTCTCCAGGACCTACCGAGTTTCTTCCCCCTGCGGCCCTCCCAGGGCAGCGGCCGAAAGCCGCGCCTCTCCCAAACGCCTCGCCGGCGGCGGACCCGCGCCCCATTCCGGAAGAATGAATTTCCCTAGGGCGGCTCAGGGCCAGCTTGGCTCCCACATTCCTCACCTGGGCGGACAGGCCTGAGCCTCTCCGCCAGCCCCACACCGGACCCGCGCCGCCTCCAGTCACCAGTCGGGACCCACAACCCGTTTCCGCGGCCGCGCCAAATTTCCGACTTCAAACGCTGAATGCTTCCCGCCACCCTCCGCCCAGAGCTAGCTCGTCTATGATTGGCTGATAGGACAGGATCTCGACGCAGCGATTGGTTAATATCGCCCTTCGGAAATATCGTGGAAAAAATGCAGAGGAAAGAGCATTCTGGGATTTGTAGTTCTTTTCTCCGAGACTGTTAGACAGCTAGACCATTGAATGAGTCAAGAGCTTGGGATAGCCCCAAGAGGAGACCTTCCCTTGCATCAAATAAAGGTTTTTATGACAAAAAATAAAAAATAAAAAATTGAAACTTAATTGTATTCTTCTATGAAATATATATCCCCATTTCTTTGCATTTACTTTAGAAAGCAGACTCCAATTTTGAATGAGCAGAAACATCCTGAGAGTCCTCAGAATACATTCACACGATTTTCAAAAGCTGCTGCTGCTGCTGCTGCTGCTTCCTCCTCCTCCTCCTCCTCCTCCTCCTCCTCCTCTTCCTCCTCCTCCTGCTTCTTCTTTTGTTGTCCCAACTTTTCTAACAATGCATCTGAGGCCTACTAAGAATAAGGAAAGAATGGAGACTGTGTCTTCTAAACAGATGACACTAAACATGGCCAGTAATGTAAGAACAAAGGTATTTTCATCTTAGAAAAAAAATACACTGTCCTGCGTTCAGAAATGCATTATCATTAGAAATCTCTGATTATAGATCTTTTTTTTATCATAGTACTCACTCCTTTGATTGTCTTAAACACCAGCATAAGATAGGGGTATAAATAATATAATCATGAGTAACAGATACTATATTAAGAACTATGAAATCAGGAAAAATTATTATTATTAACATTGAACACATTACAATATACTTGAAAGTCCGCTTCCTGCTTTGAGACTATTACTGAATTTACAGTTTGCTATGGAAAAACTCTTGTTTCATTTCTCAAATATTTATCCAAGAACTCCTGATTTTAGATATCTGCTAGTATTTACCTTACATTATTATGATTGGGTTTTTTTATTGCCCCAGATCAATGAGAGCAATAGTCATAAAACGTAAGAATTGGTACTAGCTTGCACTATTGGTTTTCTGAGTTTTCACACTGGCTTTCATGAGGCTGTGAGTGAAGATTCTAGCTCTCTGTGAACCTGGGACTGAAGAGGATGACTGCCCCCTTCCAATGTGCAGACTTCAGAGTTGACCCAGGCTCTCTATAGTCTTTTATTCTTTCTCAAGTCTCTTCAACCAAGCTATAAGGGATAAATTTCTATGTTATTTGTCAAAATTTTCATTTAAGTCTGAGTGAATCACTTCTCTTTAGATCCTTGACCCCTGCATGGCTTATTCCAGGAAGCACTGAAATAAGTTATCTTTGAAAACCCAAGTCTTATGATAATTACTGTAATAAAACCACAGTGCCCAAAATGAAGTCAATCTTCAGTTCCACTTGGAATCTTACATCTTGCTAGAATTTCAAAGAAAAATAGGATAAGGAAGCACTGAGACCTCCATCACAGTACAGTGACTAAGCTACTAAGGAACCATACAACTTAAAACTTACTCAAAAATATTATGCTAAGTTAGAGAAGCTAGATGCAAAATACTTCATATTATATGATTGCTTTCTATCACATAACCAGAAAAGAAAAATCTATAGACAGAAAACAGTTCAGTATTAGTCTAGAGCAAAACTAGATATTGACTACCAGAGCACCAAGGAACTTTTTGGGGTGATGGAAACATTCTAAAAGTGATTCGAGATGATCACATACCTGTAAGTTAGCATGAAATTATATAGTGATAACTAAGTTGGTGTTACATAAATTATTCCTCAAAATGTATATAAAAATTTTAATGATGATGAATACTAAAGCTTCAGAGAAGAAAAGCATAAATTTCTCATAACTCTTTTCTCAGAAAATATTTAATACAGTGAGAAAAAATACTCAGTTTCTTAAATTGTGTTAAAGCACACACGGAATAAATTTTACAATATTATTTTTAAATGATCAGAGACGTTAACATTTTATACCACCATCACTGTTCATCTACAGAACATTTTTCTCTTACAAAATTGTGCTTGTTAATAAATCTTATGGCCTGGGAGTTTGGCCTAGTGGTAGTGCTTGCCTAGCATGCACAAAGACCCAGGTTTGATTTCTCGATACCACATACATAGCAAAAAAGTCAAAAGTGGTGCTGAGGCTCAAATGGTAGAGCTCTGGCCTTAAGAACATCCAAGGACAGTGCTCAGGGCCTGAGCTTAAGCCCAGGACTGGCAATCAATCAATCAATCAATCAGTCTTTCCAGGTGCTCATGGCATTTGCTATAATCTAGGCTACTCAGGAGGCTGAGATCTGAGGATCACAGTTCAAAGTCAGCCTGGGCAAGAAAATCCGTAAGACTCATCTCCAGTTAACCACCAGAAAACCAGAAGTGTCATGGTTGCTCACCTGATATAGCACTAGCCTTGAGCTGAAGAGCTCAGAAACAGCATCCAGGCCCAGAGTTCAACCCCTACAACCAACAGAATCAATCAATCATTCTCCTTTCCTCCTGTCCCCAACACATTGGCAAACACCACTCTTCTTTCTAAGTGTAAAAAGCTGACTACTCTGGACTAGGATTGTAGCTTGGTGGGAGAGTGATTGCCTAGCATGTGTGAAGCCTTTGGTCTGATCCCTAGAAACACACACACACACACACACACACACACACACACACACACACACACATTCAAAAGTTTCATAAATTAAATATATAAGGAATTGTTTTACAACTTTTAAATGTTATCTATTAATTACTGTTTATAGGAAAGGAGGGACGGGGGTGGGAGGAGGGAAATGGGCACCAACACATGAGAAAGTGAATCAATGTATGTGAAGTAATGCACCCTCTATCTGGTGAATATAATGTAACCCTTCTATTAATTACAATAAAAATATATGGAAAAAATTTATGTACGGGGTCAGGAGTTTTTCCTAGTGGTTAGAGTGCTTGCCTAGCATGCACGGAGACTCAGGTTCCATTCTTCGGTACCACATACATAGAAAAGCCAGAAGTGGTGGTATGGTTCAAGTGGTAGAGCTCTAGCCCTGAGGAAAAAAGCCCAAGGACAGTGCTTAGGCCCTGACTTCAGTCCCCAGCATGGGCAAAAAAATTATATACAATAATGGTATTGCTTTCATTATATTATATTTTTCCTTTTAATCCTACACATTACTTCTATAAATTCTACCCATATATGAACAATTATATACCATCTGCTCCACAGATGTTCCCTAATTCCTACACAGGAAGTTTCATTTCCTTTTCTGTGTTCTATTTACACCTGTTCACCTGTAAAGGCATATGTTATCCTATTCATACAAATACTTGATCTCTTCTACTAAAGTAAAAGCTTCCTAAAATATGATTTATTTTTCTATTCTGTCCAGCACATGTAAGAATCAGTGCTAAAACACTGGTCACTTTTTCTCAAAAGTGAAGTCACTCAATCAACAACCACATCATTATCTGGGAATTTGCTAGAAATGCAAAGTTGAAAGGCCCACTCAATTCCTACCAAGTCAAAGATTCTGAAAATAGGCCCTGTAATACATGATTTTAACTTTCCTGAAAGGAGAATAAGACTCATGCTCAGGTTTGGAATCTACTACCTTATATAAAGTAACTTCTAAGTCCTCTATCAAATATGATCTCAGTTGTACAATATTTGGCTCTTCTGTGAAGAATTAATAACACTACTCACTGGGTAACTCTCCTGAATCCATTAGTGATTCAAGAGGGAATTTATTGATGTGTAGATAATGATTGCTTCTGGAGAGGAGTGAGTACATGAAGGGACTAATGGAGGGAGTACCTGGAACACAGCTGTAGCAGGATTGTTCATAACAGGTCATCATGGGATGCCAATATTCCTGGGATGCTCGCCAAGATGGAGGTAATTATTTTCTGAAAGTCAGCTGGATTTAAACTCTAGGGTCTGAAATAAATCTATTTTACATTGCAACATAACAGTAGAGAGGCTCTTAAGTACAATTTATCTTAGAGAAGACTGGTACATTTATTGTAAAGGGGAAATACCATTTAGGTCAGTATCTTCAAAATCTGCTTTTGTTTTTCTGCCACTGAAGAAGTGACACAGCGAATGTCAACTTCCTCTGAATAGTGCTGAATTGTAGGCATTTAACTCAAAGATGAATGGTTGATTTTATAATAAGCATGTATCTTCTAGTACTTGCCTAGCAGGCATTTGATCCCCAACAATGGGGAAAAGAGGCAGCAATTGTGATGCACACTCATAATCCCAGCACTCCAGAAGCAGAGGCAAAAAAAAAATCCCAAGTTTGAGGGCAGTCTGAGTTCTATAATGAGACCCTGTTTCAAATATGTATGTGTGTCTACATATGTTTATTGCAATATTTGATGTGGCAAAACATATTGAAATTCTAGCCTCTCCTTTGTATAGCAATCTAAAATGAAGACTATAAATGAACCAGAATCAGCACATTCTGAAAAGATCTGAAGTATTCAATGAATGGAACTAGTTAAACCAAAGGCAACAGTAATGAGGTTTGAGAATGGCCACATTAGTTAAAGATGAAACACACACTCACCACAGAGTCCTTAGGATGCCTTGAAGATGGCTTCAAGGAAACAGGGTAGGATGGAGGGGCAGTACTACAGTTAGACACCACAGACAGGGCCTGGGATTCTGGTGAACTTTAATGCCTTACTTAATTCATTTGGTTCAGAGATTCCATTGAGAATCTGGCAAATGCTGAGGCCTTCTTCCAAGAAATGTGCACAAACACAAGCATCTTGCTTGCTTTTTCATGGAAGCTCATTGACCCCTAAGTACAGCGATTCTGGTCATGAGCTACCTGGGGACTGAGGAAATTTGGCTAAGATTAGACTCCAAAATGCATACTTATCAAGGAATGTCTACAAACACAGTAAAAAAAAAAAGGGCCTAGTAAAAGACAAAAGATATGAACCAGAGAAACTAGAGCATATTTTAAAAATACATAATTAAATATTTTGTCTTAAAAGAACAGTGAGGGCCGGGAGTTTGGTCTAGTGGTAGAGTGCTTGCCTAGCATGCACAAAGACCCGGGTTCGATTCTCCGGTACCACATACATAGAAAAAAAAAAGCCAGAAATGGTGCTGAGGCTCAAATGGTAGAGCTCTAAACTTGAGAAAAAGAACTCAAGAACAGTGCTCAGGCCCTGAGTCCAAGCCCAGGACTGGCAAAAACAAGAACAAAAACAAAAAAAGCAAAAAAACCCCACAAAAATGGGGCCGGGAGTTTGGAGTTTGGCCTAGTGGTAGAGTGCTTGCCTAGCATGCACAAAGACCAGGGTTCAATTCCTCAGTACCACATACATAGCAAAAAGCCGGAAGTGGTGCTGAGGCCCAAGTGGTAGAGCTCTAGCCTTGAGAAAGTCCAAGGACAGTGCTCAGGCCCTGAGCTCAAGCCCAGGACTGGCAAAAACAAAAACAAAAAAAAACAGTGAGACTGGAAGGGAAAAAGGAGGGAGAAAGATGACATGAGAGGGGAGAAAAGAAGGAGGGAGGAAAAGCAGAGATATCAGAACAGAAGGAGCTTAAAAATTATGTATGGGTGTGATTTCAACTTGGTAGTCCTACTTCTACACTGATTAAGGATAAGAGTTGGAATTCAATTTCATTTACAAACTGTCTGGCAAAATAATTGCAATTAATATTAACCAATATAGCATTAGTATTTATCCAATGCTCTGGGTCAAAAAAAAAAAAAAAAGAGGAGGAAGTGGTGCTATGGCATGAGGGGTAGGGCGGTAGCCATGAGCTGAAGAGCTCAGGGGCAGCTCCCAGGCCCAGAGTTCAAGCCCCACAACCACCACCAACAACAACAACAAAAAACGAGGAATAAGAAGGAATGTCCTAAAAGAATAGCCTACATAGAAAAGAATGGAGTAGTACAGACTCTAAATAGTGCAAAGGAAAAACATCTTAAGTCAGAATGTGAGAACGTGGAGCAGGGTACAGTGTGCTGGGTGCGGGCAGAGGGGGAGCAGTCACCTGGCATCACAGGAGAGAGGAGTCAAGGCAGAATTTCCAAAATAAGATCACATAAACTTCCTGTGGGTAACTTGCTAATATGTGTATTTCTGAGATCTGAGGAACATAGTTTGAAGTCAGCCCCAGCATGTTAGTCCATGAGAGGCTTATCTCCAGTTAACCAGCAAAAGGCCAGAATTAGAACTGTGGCTCAAGTTGTACTGCACTGGCCATGAGCAAAAAAGAGCTCAGGGACTATACCTAAGCTCTGAGTTCAAGCCCCAGGACCTGTACACACATGCACAGTCACACATGCATACACACACACACACACACACATACACACACTAGGGGAGATGAATAGCAGGTTCAGATCTTCCTGAAGAATTAAGTTAGGGGTGGACACACACAGGAATTTTTAACAGCAGAATTTAATTAGGCAACAATTAGAGTTTTTAAATTAGAAGTGATTGTAAAGCAGTGGTACACTCCCATAGGAAAGTGAAATTAGACAATTTAATCAAACTGGTAAGTGTCCTGAGCCCCTCAAGTCGTAGATGTTTTCATGAATAGGGTTTAATGAATGTATTAAGGATATGTGTATAGTTATGGCAATTTTTAAGAAACAAGAGACTGAGACACAATGAATGGCTTCCTAACAAAATGTCCTAAGATCCAAAAACGGAGATTTGAAGGGAGGTGTATTCCTTCATGATGGCTCAAGTATAAAGAGATGAAGATGAGGCCTCCAGCTAACCTCTAGGACTGGAAATTTTTCATGTTGAGTCGTTTGCTGGAGATTGTTGGCCAGTGAACCAAGAAATTAGCCTCCACCGTAGTCAACCATTATTCCAGGACAATGATGGAGGAGGATGCTTTTTGAAATGTACCCAGATGCAATACTGCACCTGTTCCCAGGCTCCTTTGTTTGATTATTATTCCCTCTCTACCTTCCTGCCCCATATCAAAAATACTAAAGATGAAGAATTAGGAAAATAAAAAGATTTAGTAGATCCTATTAAAAGGCACAAGAAGTCAAGATACTTTTGTTTCCATTAATTAGCCCACCGTCTAAAAACCAGATAGTCCTCAGGAGACTGACAGACTTTCTAAATTAACTGCCAAAGATGAAAAGCTAATGTGAAGTCAACCACATCACAATCCACAGGCTCTGTAGTGTTGAATGAGCATGAAGTTTAACTTTTAATTGTAAGACACGATGTATTTGATATCATTCATACTCTGATTTAAGGACAATACACATCAAAAGAAAATGAATATTATGAATTATGTAACTCAAACCCTCCTTAGAAAAAGCATAAAGGGAAGTTATGTCCTTCCTCATGGCTCATTAATAAGATTATGGAAATTATAGCATTTAAATATGCAAAACACAAAGCCAGAAGCACAGATTCTCATTAGTCAAGGCTAATGCCGCCAATGAATTGCACAGTGACTCGAAACCTGATTTTACATTGGGATCACTTGGGAAGTACCTTTATATTATGAAGATTCAATAGCTCTAGGAGGAGGCCTGGGCACTGTCCTTGATGCTTTTTTGTTGTTGTTGTTCAAGGCTAACACTCTTCCACTTGAGCCATAGCGCCATTTTTGGCTTTTTCTGTGTATGTGGCACCAAGGAATCCAGTCCAGACTTTGTGCATCCTAGGCAAGTACTCTAATACTAGGCCACACTCCTAGTCCCAAGCATAGCTATTTACCTGCTTGTCAATTAATTAATTATTTGTTTCTTTTTTTTTTTGCCAGACATGGGGCTTGAACTTAGGGCCTAGGCACTGTCCTTGGACACTTTTTGCTCAAGGGTAGTGCTCTGCCACGTGAGCCACAGTGGCACTTCCAACCAAGCATAGCTTTTTTTTTTTTTTTTTCCAGTCCTGGGCTTAGACTCAGGGCCTGAGCACGTCCTTGGGTTTTCTCAAGGCTAGAGCTTTATCACTTTAGCCACCGCAACACCTCTGGCTTTCTTCTATGTATGTGGTACCGAGGAACCAAACTCAGGTCTTTGTGCATGCTAGGCAAGCATTTTACCACTAGGCCAAACTCTCGGCTCCCCAAGCATAGCTTTTTTTTAAAGAAGCAACCTAAGGTGATTTTAGTGGTCAACTAATGAATTCCTTCCAGGCAACAAAGGCCTAGAAGATACAGAAAGCCACTGGATTCTTGTAACAAGGTTGCTGGTAACTCTAAGAGAAGTTTAAAGTGGTATTTGTAACCAATGAAGAAAGTTTCTAGTAAGGGAGGCTGTGATTAACATGGACAGCAATCTTAACTATGAACAGCATTACCTCTCAGGCTCTGCACCAATGACCTGGTAAACCTTCACTGACTTCTCACAAACTGTTAGACAGAACTTAGCTCTCTTAAACCGCTGTTTAATGTGGATGGGGGCTTATAGGTCTCTACAGAACTCTTCTATCTACTACCAATGTTCATCTTTATTTGTATGCTTCCTATTTATTTCTATTGAGCATTGTGTTCAACTAATTATTTTCCTGATTAATTGAAAGCCTACTCTTGTTCTTAGAGCAACATCTCTATTTCTGTGACCTGCATTCTCTAGTCACTTAAAAAATAAAGGAAAAGGGCCAGGAGTTTGGCCTAGTGGTTAAAGTGCTTGCCTAGCATGCATGAAGACCCGGGTTCGATTCCTTGGTACCACATACATAGAAAAAAGCCGGAAGTGGTGCTGAGGCTCAAGTGGTAGAGCTCTAGCCTTGAGAAAGTCCAAGGACAGGGCTCAGGCCCTGGGCTCAGGCCCTGAGCTCAAGCCCGGGACTGGCAAAAAAATAAATAAATAAAATAAAATAAAGGAAAAAAAAACCCTCAAGTACATCAGTCCTAATACAATTCTATTACTCAAATGATTGCCATTTCTACTTCTTTTGCCTCATATTGAAACAAAAACTATACATTACCTTCCACATATTTCTCCTGCTGCATACACATTCCATTTTTTCTCTCATAAAAAGTCAAGCCATTTTATTTAAAAATAACCAGAAAACAAACTATCATATTATCTAAATATTTCATCATCTAAATATTTACTCTATCATTTTCCCAAAAGATCCAATAAAATAGAAAGAGAGCTGCAGTTTGTCTTACATTAAAATGCATATCTTTAAGGCCTATTTGACATGCAATAATTATTAGTGTAGTCTTCTAGCCAAGCATGGAAATTGCTAATGTCTGCCTGTGAAGGAAATGAACTGTGCAAAAAATTTCAAGCAAACATGATCCAACTGTTCACACAAAGGAAAGGTTACATAAGAAATGCATTGTGCTTCTATCCAAATTTCCCCTCAGATTACCCCCAGATCAGCATGTACTTCACTTCTTTTCCACCAATTAAAATCATAAACACATGCGATCTTCAACAGAGAAGCATCGGGATTGAGGTTCCTCCTCCACAAGTGGCCAGCATCACACGTCACAGTAATGGGCCACTCACCTCCAGGATGCTATATAAACACGGTGAGACTCAGCGCTCTGCAGCTCTCAGTGCTCTAAGTTCAAGACTGCAACTTTTCAAGATGGATTTCCTTCATCGGAATGGAGTGCTTGTTATTCAGCACTTGCAGAAGGACTACCGCTCCTACTACAGTTTTCTCAATTTTATGTCCAATGTTGGGGATCCCAGGAATATTTTTTCTATTTATTTCCCACTTTGGTTTCAACTTAATCAGACAGTAGGAACCAAGATGATATGGGTAGCAGTCATTGGAGATTGGTTCAATCTTATATTTAAATGGTAAGACTTCTGTTTCTTTCATTTTTTTGTCTTAAAACTTTCTCTTAAGTTTATAACTTTAGCACTATGGTCATATTTCAGATGTGCATACTTCATTTCAGAAAATCTTTCAAACATATCTGTTACCTGGAAACATCAGGTACATTAGAAAGTACCAAAAAAAAGCATAGAATTGTGTACATTGGTGAATAAGTGAATTCCAAAATAGAGTAACACATACTATGTGATTAACCAAGCAACAGAACTATAATGACCAGACTAACAATTTCTGGGGCCACTTTCGAATTCCATATCTAAGCACTCAAAGTAAGCCTATAAGATTTCTTAAAAGGAAAAAGTCTCTGTGTTTATGAAAGATAAGGATGCCCAAGTCCCCAACATTAGCATCTTCAATAATAAGAGACACAAATTGAAGTTCTTTGTCTCCTTTACCCTTGGGCTTTCCCCCACTAACTCTCTGCTTGTGTCATTTTTTTTGTAGGAAAGAAATAGCTAGCCTCCAGCAATGTATCAGTTTTGTGTTTAAATATATACATACATATATTTCTATTTCTTTAAATACAGGATATTATTTGGTCATCGTCCATATTGGTGGATTCAAGAAACTCAGATTTACCCAAATCACTCCAGCCCATGTCTTGAGCAGTTCCCAACTACATGTGAAACAGGACCAGGTAAGCAATTCAAAAAGTCTCAAATTACTCACGAAGTTACCCCAACAGAAAGTCATTATGTAATAACAGATGCACTGGGTAGGTTATCAAATAAATGTCCTGGGTTGGACAGAAGGCTAATGATAAAGCTAAATAATCCATTGCTATCTGAGAAAGGGCAGCCTCTGAGACCCCTTCTTAAATGATTTTATATCTGGATATTTACATTTGGAAGAAATAAAAAACAATCATCTAGAACAAATTCCTAAAGAGTTATGAGGGAGAATAATGGAAAGGGTGTCACCAATAGGATGCATTATATTCAGAAACTGACATTATATTGAAATCCCTTGTACAACTACATAATAATAATTAATAATAATGATAAAAGCTGCTAGATATGTTGGTTTTATAGGACTGTGAATCTTTTAGAAGAGAGAAAAATAATTGTCATATAAGAAAGGTAAAGGCACCCCTATGGTACTATTGCTAGTAAAGACTGTTGCTAACTTCAGAACTATTTTTAAACTTTTTTTTTGTTTCTCTCTTACATGGATAAATCATCTTCTTTGGCTATGACCAACTTAATTATATGATTCTGAATAAGTGTTACATTTTTTACTTGGAAGCTGAATTTAAGCCTGTAGAAATGAGTTTTTAAAATGCATATGAAAAAGTTACATGCTGTATTAATTTACAAGAATGTGTCACATGGTACCTCATCAGTTTGTTATATAGCATAAAATTATTGCCACTAGCCACTGTTTGAAATTAACCCCTAATGTATGTGCTCCTGATGAGTCTTCTGAATGTCTTTTCACTCACATAAATATATGCTTGCATCTGTCATATCACTTACCAAACTGTACTACAATTAATTATTTATGTATTTGACTTTTCTAGACTTCAAGTCCCATCAGGACAGGATAATGTGTATTTTATCTTTGTGAAACCAAAGTGGTTCTTAATGGATAGCTAAAATGGATGGGTAGCTTTGGAGACAAATGGTATGCTTGTTTGGTCTGTCCTAACATTTCTTGGCATTTGTTCCATCTTAGGGGACATTTTCAATGGAGGTGGAAAAACCAGAGATGATGGAGTCTGCTGATAGATAAGAAATCGGTGCATTGCTGTTTAACAAAACAAGAGATTGGTGTTGTGCTCTTTAAGTAGAATGAAAAAGCAAGGAGAATATCAAAACAAAATGATTAAAAATAAAATTAAGGAGCAGGGAGTTTGGCCTAGTGGTAGAGTGCTTGCCTAGCATGCACGAAGACCCAGGTTTGGTTCCTTGGTACCACATACATAGAAAAAAGCCGGAAGTAGTGCTGAGGCTCAAGTGGTAGAGTCATAGCCTTGAGAAAGTCCAAGGACAGTGTTCAGGCCATAAGCTCAAGCCCAGGACTGGCAAAGAAATAAAAAATTAAAATAAAATTAAGTATTGGTGTATTGAAAAGGGCTGAAGCAGAGGGTGAGAGGTGGAGAGTTTGGTCAGTGCAGTTCCAGCTTCAGATCAGGTCCCTTTCAATCATGTTCACCCTGTTGGACAACACAGAATCTGAAGAGTTGGGAGACTCCGGCTGTAGATGTAGAGAAGCTGGGAACATATATGAGAAGTGTCTTGTCTCTCTATCGGCTGGGGTACTGACCTGGATCCTGAGCAACCTGCTTCTTCTACTCATGGGGCCCTATTGTGTGGGACTGTCTTCTCTAGCCATGGTTAAGAAGAGGATCTGGGAAAAATTGGGGATGATGAAGCCAGTTATTGGTGTGGCAACAGCTGGCTATGGTATAAATAATACTGTATTATTTAAACATCTGGGACCAGGTATTAGAAACCCTCAGTTTTGCTCCTGCTACTTTTCATGTTCTGCATAATGTTGGGCAAATTACTTAGCTGCATATGACCTCACAATAGGAATAGAGCAAATATGCCAAGTGTATGAGGGTGTACAAACTCTCAAACTCTTGGATCATCTAACCCTCTTCAGCTCAAGGCTACTGCCCTGTCCCTTGAGCCACAGTGCCACTTGTGGTTTTCTAGTGGTTAATTGGAGGTAAGAGTCCTATGGACTTTAGTGCCCAGGCTGGCTTTGAACCGTGATCCTAAGATCTCAGCCTCCTGTGTAGCTGGGATTACAGGCGTGAGTAACCATGTCTGGCTATCCCCTTTACATCAAAAAAAATTTAGATGAGGATGCCTCCAGAAGAATTTTTGGTTTTGTAAGTATAGTCTATCCATATTTATCATCTTAGAAATAAAGTCACAACATCAAAATAATAATTTATTTGAATAATTTATTTTACCATTTCATTGTGAAAATTGCCATGGTTTCCCAAATAAGCAAATAATAGGGTGACGCTGTTTCATATGTTTGCAGATCTTTTCACTGTGTGTCCCCACAAATAGCAACTAGCTCCTTACCTCTGTGATCCAATTACTGTGAGCTGGGGTGCTGGTTGAACTGTATGATGAAAATCTGGCTTCATGTTTGTGTATGCCTGAAAAGTTAAAATTTGTGTATATCTGAAAATTAAAATTTAATTTTGTTGTCAAGGTGATATTCAGAGGGGTTACAGTTACATAATAAGTTAATGAGCACATAGCTTGTCAAACTTTATTACCACCCTCCCTTATTTTTCTCCAATTTTCCCTCCCCCAGTCCTTTCCCCTCCCCTCAGTTGTAAAGTTCATTTCTGACTTATTGTCTTGTGAATGCCACTGTTAGGAGATTTTTAAAAAATAGTGACTTCAGATGACTATGTACATGAAACTGGACAATTAGGCACTCATTAAAGATTAATTTAAAACATCAAAAAAAATTAAGTAGTGTGGGGAAGGCATTGTGGCAGCAGAGATGCTACCCCACTGTAGAAGGGTTCGGCCAGGATTCCTGGGAGACAGCTTTGTTCCTCTTCCATTGTATAACAAAGGTCCTCACTGCAGGGGCCACAGATAAGGGAACAGCTACCTATTTGCTCCTAGCTGTCATCTGCACACCAACCACCAATCAACAAACTGCAGGCATAGCAATAGTAGCCTTAGAAGTTGATTTTGTAGCCCAAGAAAAAGAAACAGATTCAAGATCTAGTAGTGGAGCCATTGCGGTGACTGTGCTTGTAATCCCAGGTAGGGAGGTAGACACAGAAGGATTGCAAGTTCAAGACTGGCCCAACCTACATAGAGTTATTATTCTAGGCCAATCTAGTCTACATAGTGTGACTCTGTCTCAAAGAGAGAAAAGGAAGAGGAAATTAAGAGAGAGAGAAAATAACGAAAGAAAACAATTACACAGAGCTGGGAGTTTGGCCTTGTGGTAGAGTGCTTGCCTAGCATGTACCAAGGCCCGGGTTTGATTCCTCAGTACCAGATACATAGAAAAAAAGCTGGAAGTGGTGCTGTGGCTCAAGTGGTAGAGCTCTAGCCTTGAGAAAAAGTCCAAGGACAGTGCACAGGCCCTGAGTTCAAGCCCCATGACTGGCAAAAAAAAAAAAAAAAAAAAGAAGAAGAAAAGAAAAGAATTACACATGAAGAACAAATAAGGTTGTATTAGATATTGCTGCAACAGCATTTTTTTTTAATTTATTTTATTTTTTTTTGCCAGTCCTTGGCTTGAGCTCAGGCCTGAGCACTGTCCTTGGACTTTCTCAAGGCTAGAGCTCTACCGCTTGAGCCTCAGCACCACTTCCGGCTTTTTTCTATGTATGTGGTACCGAAGAATCGAACCTGGGTCATCATGCATGCTAGGCAAGCACTCTACCACTAGGCCAAACTCCCGGCCCTGCAACAGCTTTTTATATATTGTTTTCTGGAATCCAGAGCACTTGAAAATCTGGGGAAAATTTTTTTAATAAGCTGGTTGTTTTCATTTTTTCTGAATTATTTTTAATTTTCATGGCAGATACCCTGTCCTAGCATCCATGTCTGACTTTGAAACTAGATTAACCACCTTTCAAATGACTGATACTTGTTGCAGGAAGTCCATCTGGACATGCAATGGGCTCGTCATGTGTCTGGTATGTCATGGTAACGGCTGCCCTCAGCCGCACTGTCAGCGGGATGGACAAGCTCTCCATCACCCTTCACAGGTCAGTTTACTGGCATGGCAGTTTTAATACATAATGTCTTTATAAAAATTCTTTTTATGATATTTTTAGATATTGAATGAAATGTGTATAATCTATTCTATAATCACTAAAGTAGCAAAATGAATAGAAAATTAATTTTAGGATAACCATCCTAATTAACTCACTGCTATTTCCACATTTATAACAGAACTGGAAATGTTTAACTGATTAATGACTAATTCAATGTGCCTTTGGGTTTCTGAAATTCAATTATTATTTTGGTAGCTCATAAATAAGTCATAAAAGTTATATAAGGATATATTTTTCCACACTCATTTCCTTGCTTTGAGATTAACTGAACGTTTTAAGAATCATTATCCCACTCAGTGCATCAATTTTTAGTGAAATTATACTGCCTAGTCTGAATAGCCAATGTTTTTAGATCAATAACATATTTTAGCTGTAAGATTATACAACATTTTCACTTAAAAACATTCTAGTGGCAAACTTAAGTTTTAATGTTAATAGGCTTAATAGTACTAGATTTCTTTCTTTCTTTTTGTTCTATTAAGATTACTCCTAATTTGTAGAAACCAGGCTATTTCTTTCTCTTCTGAATCCTTTAACTATCATTAAGACAATATTGAGCACTACCTTAGTTAGAAATTATTGGACGACCTGACACAAAATGTAGGGGGGTACATATATCTGTGTGAGAGAGAGGAAAAAAGAGAGAGACAAGACAGAGAGACTGCAGATGTGGCTCAACCAGTAAATGCTTGCCTAGCAAGTACAAGCCCCAGAGCTTAACCCCAGCAATGGGAGGGGGATTATAGACGGATTAATAGACAGATTGATAGAAGTAGAGTGTACATATTTAAATATATCCAATAACATGCAAAATTATATAAAAGTTCTCCTAAAATACAAATGCAAGATCTATCACATAGTTTGCTTCGTAGAATAGCACTGAAAACTAATAAATAAGCTCCTTTCTCCAATTATTTTCTCATATTCCATTTCTGCTTTTTGTAACTCCAACATTTCTTTCATCTGTTTTAACTTAATGAGTACCAATCCTCTATCTTGACCTTAACTAAATTCTCCTTGCTTCTTCTACATGGATAGCCTCCGTTTACTTTCTCTTTCAAAGCTTCACTCTCTCTTTATTCCTCTGTCCTTTTTATAACTAAATATGGTTCTGGTTACCAGAAACAAACCATTCAAGGAGCTCAAAACTACTTTTGAATAGCAAGTACTATGTGGATTTTGATATTTCTATGTTGTCTGCATGTTGCTGCTTCTTGTCAATATATTCATCTGATCCTTATTTCTGCATCTCAAAAAACAAGGAATCAGGACTTGTGGGAGACAGTTAAATTGCACCAAATGAGAACCTGCCCCTGCATGTACTCAAAGCTTTTCTTCTAGGTGGCAGATTACTCTTCAGCATGTTTCCTTCAAATAAAGAAAGGCAGAGAAGGGAAAGTAAAAAGGAAGCATTAATGTGTAGAATAAAAGCATCTATGGCTTCCCTTTTAGCATTTATCAAGATGTGAGGTGGTGGCACTAGTCAAATTGAATGCACTGAGAAATGTAGAAATCTCTGTTGGGTTTTGAATCCTACTAAACACATAAAAACATTCGCAAATAAAAAGATTCTAAAATTAAGTGCCAGTGAATGCATATAAAGATTCCCTTCTTGAATACTTGTTTGTTAAACACGTCATTTGAAATATGATGTAAAAGTCAACGTTAATAAATTCTTTAATAAAAAATAAGATTCTAAAATTACATTGTATTATAACCAGGAGAGCCTCAGGATTCCCTGGTGTCACTTAATTTTTTTTTTGTTGATATTGTTGTTTTTTTGTTTTTTTTCCAGTCCTGGGCTTGGGCTCAGGGCTTGAGCACTGTCCCTGGATTTTCTCAAGGCCAGCACTCTACCACTTGAGTCACAGCACCACTTCTGGCTTTTTGCTACGTATGTGGTACCGAGGAATCGAACCCGGGTCTTCGTGCATGCTAGGCAAGCACTCTACCACTAGGCCAAACTCCCAGCCCCATGGTGTGACTTAATTTTATGAGTGATAGAATTCTGTGCTTTTTATACTTGTATCTCTTTTTTTCACCATAGATTGACGTGGTCACTTCTTTGGAGTCTTTTCTGGTTGATTCAAATCAGTGTCTGCATCTCCAGAGTATTCATAGCAACACACTTCCCTCATCAAGTTATTCTGGGAGTAATTGGTGGTAAATATCATCACTTATCTTTAGTTGTGTCATTTATTTCAGGGTGTCAGATGCTCTCTGGTAATCAGTTTTCCAATTGTAGCAGTATCTATCAGGCCATTAATACTGAATGTTATCCTGGGAGCATAAATGGTTCAATACATGATCATAGCAGACAATGGTTGTCTTACCGGAGTCTTTTTGAAACTGTGAGTAGAACCAAGTCCAACGCACAAAGCCTCACTTCGAACCTTGTGCATGTACCTGTAGGAGTCTTAATAATGACCCAGACCAGTTTGACCTACTGGTAGAGTGCTTGCCTAGCATGCACGAAGACCCAGGTTCAATTCCTTGGTACCACATACATAGAAAAAAGCCATAAGTGGTGTTGAAGCTCAAGTGGTAGAGCTCTAGCCTCGAGAAAGTCCAAAGACAGTGCTCAGGCCCTCAGCTCAAGCCCAGGACTTGCAATAAATAAATAAATACCCTGAAATGTGCAACTCTGTGGGTCACACTTGGTAAACAGGAACCTTACCCCTGAACCACTTTACTAATCGAGTTGATTATTGCATGACTGGACTTCACTGAGTATTCACCCAAATTGGGATTTCCAGTGCTCAGTCCCATGTACATTTCAAAGGCTCTCTGAGCAACTTGGTCTGGGCAATTGAAATATTAATAGCAAACATCTAGATTAGGACTGCACCAGATGATTCTTTTGAGTTAAAAGACAGTTAAAAGACAATGGAGCAAATGTATCCTTTGTTAATGCCAGTAGACAACTTTAATAGAACCTAGGTGTCTAAAGCCCCCTATCAATGGAAAGCTACAGGTAACTTCTTCTCTAATGCAGAGAACAGATTCCAAAAGGGTGTAACAGAACAGTCATCATAGGTGTTTCTCTCCAATCCCCAGGGATGCTGGTAGCAGAAGCCTTTGAGCACACTCCAGGTATTCACACGGCCAGCTTGAGCACATACCTGAAGACCAACCTCTTCCTCTTCCTGTTTGCACTTGGCTTTTATCTGCTTCTCAGACTACTTGACATTGATTTGCTATGGTCTGTGCCGATAGCCAAGAAGTGGTGTGCCAACCCAGACTGGATCCACATTGACACAACACCTTTTGCTGGACTTGTGAGAAACCTTGGCGTCCTCTTTGGCTTGGGTTTTGCAATCAACTCAGAGATGTTTCTTATAAGCTGCCGAGGGGAAAATGGCTACAAACTGAGCTTCCGGTTGCTCTGTGCTGTGACCTCATTGACCATATTGCAGCTCTACCATTTCATCAAGATCCCCACTCACACAGAGCATTTATTTTATGTGCTATCTTTCTGTAAAAGTGCATCAATCCCACTGACAGTGGTGGCTCTGATTCCCTACTGTATGCATATGTTAATGAAACCAAGTGAAAGGAAAATTAAATAGAGTTAGTCCTCTGTGGTCCTAGAATCACCCCTGTCTTCTGTCCCCCAGTAGAACCACAGAGCAGGGAGACACTTCGGGGTGCATCTCAGGAGAAGTTGCAACAACAAGGTGGTACCACCCACATACACGTTAGTTTAGTCTTTCCAATGGCTTTTGGTCATTGTTATTTTACAATTAGTGTCAGCACTTCCAAAACAGATTATTTCGTTTTTAAAACTGTGAAGTTCTGTGCTTTATTGAAAAAACTTGATGATGTAACAATATGGAATTTGACTTCCACAATTAAGAGACTGTTGCCTGGAGCTGAATGCTGATTGTACCCAATAATCTAGGCAGAATCTCCATTTTTATCACTGTCTTCAGCAACTCAGTACAAACCCCCATGACAGACACACCTATTTTGTTAAGGTCGGGTGCTTTTGGTCCTTGTGAGCATTTTAATGGTGATGTTTATCAAATATAGTCCCCTTGATAAGCAAGTGGGGTTCCCCCTCAGGTAAAGCAGTAGCAAATCATGTTACATTAGAAAAAGAGGCAGAACCCCGTTATTCTCATACATATTGCCATGACAGTGTGCTCTCCCTCCATTTTACTTTATTTTTATTTTATGTTTTTATTTTTATTTTTATTTTTTTGCCAGTCCTGGGCTTGAGCCCAGGTCCTGAGCACTGTCCTTGGACTTTCTCAAAGCTAGAGCTCTACCACTTGAGCCTCAGCACCACTTCCGGCTTTTTTAAAAAAAAATTTATTGTAATTAATAAAAGGGTTACATGATATTTGCCAGATAGAAGGTGCATTAATTCACATACATTGATACCCTTTCACATGTCTTGGTACCCATTACCCTCCCCCCACGCCCCCCACCCGTCTTGGTTTTCCCCCCTTCCCTGGCTTTTTTTTTTTTCCTATGTGTGTGGTACTGGCGAATTGAACCTGGGTCTTCGTGAATGCTAGGGAAGCAATCTACCACTAGGCCAAACTCCCGGCCCCCTCCCTCCATTTTTAAATAGGAGTAAATACTTCTATGTAGATTCTATGGTTTCGCTTTAAAGCCTGCATTTTTGCAGATGTAGCATTGAAATGCCACATCCAGTTTCTCTTATGCTCTGATGGGCCAGCAATGGACATATATATGAATATACAAACAGATCTAACACAAATGAGCAGATCAAGTTCCTGTCGACACATGAACTTCTTAATTCCTAGTTTTTTTCTTAAACAGAAGTGCTTATAGATATGTTCATAATTCTTACTGAAGATCCTCTGCTAGACAAATATTACCCTCAAAAGGCTAGCTCTTCATTATAACATCTCCATATTTTATTTTTAGGAGACAATGTTTCAAAACAAGATGGGGGAAGGAGGGAATCAAGTTATTCCAATCCAGGAAATCTATCGAATACGTGTGTGTGTGTGTGTGTGTGTGTGTGTGTGTGTGTGTGTGTGTGTGTGTACTGAACTAGAATGAAAACCTACAGCTACAAAACTGATAAAACTGATTCTAGACTAGTGAGATTACACTAACAATTACTCAGTAAAAGTTGTTGTTTTCATCACTGAAATTCTGGGTGTGAAGTTGATCATTGTAATCTCAATCAAGCAAAAAGAATTTGATTTTGATTTTTGTCCCATTACTGACCTGAGATTCACCATGATGTTTCATGTAACCCTTCTTTAAAATGTCAGTATCTGTACTATTTTAGATGGTATACAAAAGTTTATAAATATTTATGAAAATAAAACAATTCAAGGGAATAGTATTTGACAAGAGATCCTTATAGAAAACAAAACCTCTAAAATCCAAAGAAATCATTTGCATCTTTCCAAGTATGTTAATAGAGTATTGCTGTTGTTCTTAAATAATAGCCTTCTTTCAAAAGGTAATTGATTAATAAGCAAATAGCTGAGAAATAAGGAAAAAGATTATTTTTTCCTTTTCATCTTCCCCCCCCCCTCTCTCTCTCTCTCTCTCTGTCTCAGGCCTTGGGCTTGAACTCAGGGCCTGAGCACTGTCCCTGAGCTCTTTTTGCTCAAGGTGAGTGCTTTACCACTTAAGCCACAGCACCACTTCTGGCTTTTTCTGGGCATGTGGTACTGAGGAATAGAACCCAGGGCTTTGTGCAAGCATTCCACCATTAGGCAACACTCCCTGCCCTCCTTGGACTCTTTATGATACTTTTGCTTGATCACATCTCCTGCACACATAGAAGGTATGACTTACCTTTGTGAGCCCTCTTTCAAACTGTCTCCAAATTTGATAATGTTCATGATGAACAATCTTCCATTCCAGGACATCCTCAGTCTGTTCTCACCATGTCCTGAGGGACACTCAAGGCAGGGAACTCTGCTGCAAAGCTTGACGATTGTAAATCACTTATTAGTTTCCATAGAGAACCTCCATTCAGCTACCCCATTTGGCTGTCTATTGAATCACATGGATACTCAGAGGGGAAATAGGATAAAGAATGACCTCATTTGTCTATAATTCATCACCAATAATGGTAGCCCTATCAGCTGCAGAGCCTGGGTTCCCAATGAGGAGATTTTTTTTCTCTGTACTTTAGATGGAATCTCCTGGAGGGATCCATATGGTGGCAAACTGCTTTTGTGACAGAAACGGCTTAGGCAGCAAGAAAAACAGCTTCACAAATCTTGGAGAAAATCTTTGCCTGCAGTAATGATGAAGAAGACTCCTTTCCTTCCAATTAATTTGTCAGAAGGAAGTGAAATTGAACTCATTTGACTTACTGCTATAATATCCGCTTCAATGTGCACCTATATACATTTTCAGAAGATTAGCCTGTGCTTCCAGGGTGACAAAACTCTGACTTGAAAAATCTGTCCAATCAAGCATATATTTGAAAAGAAATGCAAAGGAATTTATTTTGGTTAGAACCAGTCATCAAGAAGAATGTGTAGTTATTGTTACAAAATGTTCTTGAAATGCAAATTCATCTCTCTAAATAGAATATATTCAAAGTGTGTAAATAAGTTTTATTTACAAATTGGTGTTAAAAATAAGGTTTATTTCTTTCATTATATTAAAATTATCTTTCCGAGCAGTTTTTACTTGAACTTTTACAGTAATGAAAATGTATATCTTTTGCTGTTCAGTACAGTAACTAGAAAGCTCTTGAAATACAGCTAATACAACCAGTTGCCTGCATTTATTGCACTTTATTTACACTCACTTTCTATACATGTATGCTGGCACTTTGGGACTAGCTCTCTCACTTTTTTTTTCCTTCTGCTCTTCCACTTGAGCCACAGCTCCATTTCCGGCTTTTCTTCTCGTTAATTTGGAGACAAGAGTCTTACAGGCTTTTCTGCCACTGTTGACTTTGAACCAGGATCTTCTGATCTCAGCCTTCTAAGTAGTTAGGATTACAGGTGTGAGCCACCATGCCTGGCTTAGATTTACCTTAAGTTTAAAGTCCAATAGCCATATGTGTCTAGTGGCTGCTGAAGTGGGCATTATAAATTTAATACCACAATGTTTTTCCTTGGAGGCAAAATAAAAACCATTACTTATATTGTCACTTATTCCACATTCCTGCAAGTTAGTGGTTATAAGGTTTGTCCAAAGGAGACTGCCAGGCAATTGTTCAGGTAAAAACATTTACTGGGGAGAATCCAACCACTGGCCCACTAGAGGTCTCTAGTGTGAGGGAGAAAGGTTCTATAAGGAGAGGGCAGGAGGAGGCGTGGCTACAGTGGATGCTGGATGGGGACTTCTAGAGAGGGCCCTGTGGAGTCCCTCATGGAGAGTGAACAGAGGGGAAGGGACCATTTTTTTTCCCAGGCAGATCTAAAAGTGGGGATCTATAATGACAGGATAGTAGTGGCTTCTGTCGCATCTTTAAGAGAGACATCCAGCAGATCTGGGAGCCTCCATATTCCCCACACTCTGTCTCTGTGTGGGATTCACCCTCACTGTTATCATGGCCTTGAAAACTAGGGGACCCTAAACAGAGGGAATTGTATCCAATATTCATGTTAGCATTTTGGATGGACTGGATGATCTTACCAAATTCTCTAGTTTTTCTGGGCTTAGTGTATCTGTAATCCTTATACCAGTATTGTAAGGAATCATCAGAAAGGCCTGTCTAACTGCCCCAGTGATCCATCTACATGACCTGTCTCGGGCACCTTGGAAACTGCATATTCCTTCCTGGGTGAATGAATATCTGGCCCGCATTGCTAAGAGGCTAACATGGTATTCTCAACTTTTTCTTTCTTCCCTTTATGTTTAATGTTTGATAGGATAATTTCACTCCACGGTAAGAGTGATTCTCATTAGCTTTTTTTTAGTATCTTCATTTTATTTTCCTCTTTTCATTTCCTTTTTTTTTTACAAAGAAGTTCAGTGATAATGGCTTACAAAACACCAAATCTCAGAAATCTCTGCCCAAAGAAAGTCATTAAACTAAGAATTAGACGTGTTTCATTTCCAGCTTTCCAAAAATCAGCAGCAGTCGATGTCAAATTTAAGGCTGGTTTGTGTAGAGTACTAATTAATGCCTTTGCTGTCCTTTGATGAGATCGCAGTAATGATTTAGAAGTCACATTTCATTTCTTGTGGCAGCTCAGAAGTGATTGCTCCAGAGGAGAGAGAAAATTCAAAGACTGAGGTTATAAAGGTTAGTGAGAAACCAATTAATTGTCTTCTGCTTTGAATTCTTTCATCTCTTAGAATCTTTTCCTCTAACAGTTTGCCATGTTGTTTCTGAAGTTCAAACACTGTGATGTGTCTCCAAAGCACATATGCTAAAGGAGATGTCTGGAGAGAGGAGCTCACTGTAGCTGCTGTGGTATGGCTGCGCTGGGTTCATAACCCTAATCAGGGGTTACCTAGAGGAGCAATGGATGTAACCAAACACTAGACTGCCTTAGCTCAGATGAGGGATAACCCTTTCTTTGGGACTATATGGGCAGCATGCAGAAAGAGCTGGTGACATGTGCCTGGCAAAGTTACCCAGCCCCATTAAAGAAGAGCTTCTCTCTTCTGTTCTCATCTGCCCTGAGCATTATGGGGCCAGTCACCATACCAATGCAAGACAGGCTTTGTTCTCTGAACAGTATTGATCAGGCAGTTGTTTCTGCCTACGTAGCCTGGCTTCATTAGAAACAATTGCCTCACATATACCGTCTTCATTAGAAAGTTACCTCACAGTTTACAGGTAAGCCTGTGCTTTTGATTACCTGTAATCCCAGACACTTGGGAAATAGAGTTAGAATAACAGTCTTGGGGCAATCCAGACAAAGGAAAGGATCCAATCTGAAAAATAAACTAAAAGCAAAAGGACCTGGGCCTGACCCAAGTAGTAAGGTGCTTGCCTAACAAGTAGAAGGTTCTAAATTCAATCTATAGTAACAGAGAGACAGAGAAAGAGAGAGAGACAAAGAGACAGAGAGACAGAGACAAAGACAAAGACAAAGAGAAGGGGAGGGGGGGAAAGTGGAAGGAAGGAGGGAAGGAGGAAGAGAGATGGGGAGGAAAGGAAGGAGAGGGAGATTGCATACATTTTCCTCTCTCTTGCCTTCTGGTTCAGTAATTTTGCATTAAAAATACCTGATCCTCAAGATCTTCTTTTCTCCACAATCATTCCAAATTACGTGTGTGTGCGCACGCGCATGCATGTGTTGGAGAGGTATAGAAAATGGTGGAGTGCTTTCTATTGTTTTCCTATTTTCTTATTTGCATTGATTTCACATTCAGATGGAACTAAGTTCCATTTGAATTCTGAGATTTTTGTGGTACAGTTCATTCTTTTAGCTCTAGAATCTTAATGCTATGTCAGTCCTGGCCAGTGAACAGGCTCTGTTACAACTCTACTTGTGGATTCCAAAGAACATTAGGATTCTGGGGGCCACAATAGGGAGGTTGATGCCAGGAAATTGCAGAACAACAGATGTACAAAGGATGTCATGAAGTTTCACAGTCAGCACTCTGGACCACATTCTTCAGTCTTACATTCTAACTGGGTTCTTTAATGTCACTCTGGAAGGCCATTAGATATTGGTGGCCTCCAGGAATTAAATTCTCAACTGAATTACTTAACATAGGCTAAGAGTAGAAAGTTCATTCCAAATGTGACATTCTGCAATTCTGAGGGTCTCAGTCAATCAAATTTAATATAGATCTTGCTCCTCTTTGATTTGCCTTTTTTTTTTTTTTAACAGTCTTAGGGCTTGAATTCAGGGCCTGACCACTGTCCTTGGATTTTCCTCAAGGCTAGTGCTGTACCACTTGAGTCACAGCACTGTTCCATCTTTTTCTATGTATGTGGTACTGAGGAATAGAACCTGGGTCTTGAAGCATGCTAGGCAAGCACTTTTCCCACCAGGCCAAACTCCCAAACCCTTGACTTGCCTTTTGCAGGCACCTTTTAGGTGCAAGACTTCCAGGGATTTTTTTTTAATTTTTCAAAGAGAAGTTTTAAAAAATGTTAAAGAAAACCATGGCAAATGTATTGCCTTCTGGGTCCACATTTCTGCATTAAAGATATCTTGTCCTCAAGATCTTTTCTCCACGATCATTCCAAACTCCAAAATAATACCAAAAATATTTTACTAATATGCAATGAATAAGATATACTTAAAAAGGGTGTACCCTATTTTGAACTATTAAGCAAACTTGGATCCACACAGAACATTTCCACCATTAAATCATTCTACTCCATTAGAATTAAAATGTTATAGCTATGAAAGAAGATATACAAAAAAGTGAAACAATTCAATTGGTGTAATGAAACAGAATTATTAACATGGAAATATTCACAGACTTTCTGCTCACCTATTGTACAAAACTGATGGTTACAGTTAAATTACCAATATCCAAAAAGAGAAGTTCTTACTGGAAGACATACTGAATGTATGTAACAGAATGTAACAGGCTGAATTTTGAACAGGGAACTTTGTTTTGTGAGAGATAGGTTTGGAGGCATTTTCCCTTTAATAGTAAAATGCTATCAAAGTTATAAAAATGTTTTGTACTTCTAATGTAACGATTCTTTGAATATTCAACTTTTAAGAAAGTTTTAACGCAGTGCTCATGTTTACATTTATTCTGTACTTGATGTATTAGAATTCCATACTCAATCAATAAAATAGAAGAGAATGTTTATTTCCTGGACTCTTTTATGGTAAATGTCACTTGAGTGAACATTTCTTTTTCTCTGTCCGATGAGTCTGCTGTTACTCAACCCATGGCTTTATGTCTGACAATTGGAATTTTACCTGCATTACAGAATAGAGAAAATTGTCTATTTTCCATCTGGTGATGGGAAATTTTGTCATAGCTCTGATTTATTCAGTTGAGTAGTCAAATTCAGGCAGCTAGACAAGCCAGTCACATATAGTCTGCTTACTCATTAAGTGTCCTTTATTCTGTGTAAGGTAATATAGGTACAAGTTTGAAATAGTACTTTAGGAAGTTTGTTATGGACCTTGTAATGACTTGAAAGTAAAGTTGACTTTTAATTTCTTTATGAAATGTGCTTTACAAATGCAACATAACTCTACCACAAATTATACAATGCCAAGGTCTTTGGAGGTAATTATGAAAAATGAGCATTATAACTTCAGTTTCAAAAATACTTCTATAATCTTCTCAAGCTCGGGAAGGCTTTTCTTCCTTTCTTTTTTTGTCAGCCATAGGACTTAAACTCAGGGCCTGGGTGCTGTCCCTGGGCTTTTGTCCTCAAATGTAGTAGTGTGTCACGTTAAGCCACAGCTGCACTTACTGTTTCCTGATGGTTAACTGGGACTTTCCTGCCTGGTTTGGCTTTGAACCATGACCTTCAGATCTCAGCCAGAATTACAGATATGAGCCTCCAGCACCCACCTACCCATCTGCCTGACATTTATCAGGATGGGCTGTGCTGGAAAGGGCTTTATTGGTTATAAGTTTATGTACTGAACTTCTGGTTGGATCCTCTGGTAGACTTGGAAGGACTAGACTGCTATTCGATCTGCTATAAGTAGCTGGTAACATGATTCCTCATCTCTTGTAATCCATCCATTTTCGAATTCATTCTCTCTTTAACTGTTTTCTTTTTCAAGCCCAGTGATAACAAGCCAATGGAATCCAAGTTGTATCTAGTGTAATCTCAATTTATTATTCAACAATAAGAAGGCAGAATTACCATATTCAGGACACACCAAGTGAAGTGCCTAATGGAAGCTTCATTCAGTTGAAGCAATGGTTGTGAAATGTTCCTGGAAAATCACTAGTCTGTGTGGACATGCTTCTGTCCTCCTCTCCATAGAAAAGACTTCTTTTTAGAAGATGGATTAGTTCTTCTTTTAAATAATACCTTTGGAATGTCTTTGGCCATAAAGATCATATTTGAGAGTCTTATTGATCTCTGTATATGTAACATATATATATTTATTTTATTAATAAAATCTGTTACAATTATGATTAAGTACATGATTAAGTACAACAAACTACTTCAGTCATTTAAAGAGAAAGATTTTTCTCTTATAATAAGGTAGATGAGATAAATAGGCAAGGGAATATCCTGGAATCGGCTTGGACTCTTTTCTTGGCCTCTCTGCCACTGTGCTGTGTGGCCTTCAAACAAATGATCACAGTATGGCTGCTGTGCGATGTGTGCAGGCAAGACAAGGGCAGAGAGAAATAGCCTTTTTCTTATGCAGGCTATTCAAAAAAGTAGTCACCTCCATACAGTCTATATCTATGTTGAAAAGATACATGACCACCTGGCCTTCTTTAACTACAAGAGAGACAAAGAGAGAAATGCTATCTTTCCAGCCTTAGTGAGGGAAAGCAAAGGAAACGGGTGAGTGCCAAGTGAGTTCATCAACTGCACTTGCCATGATGGGTGCTGGGGGCTCATGCTTGCGATCCTAGCTACTTAGGAAGCTGAGATTTGAGGATCATGATTTGAAGCCAGACAGAACAGGCAAACTAAGAGACTCTTTTCTCCAATTAACCAGCAAAAAGAAGTAGATGATGTGGCTCGAGTAGCAGAACACAAGAGTGAAAAAGTTTAGGGCATTAGATCCAGGCCCCAGCACCCGCCCCCACAACAAAACAAAATCCTTACGTAGCCCCTTCTCATCTATAACAATAAATGTAATTCATTGTAAATCAGTCTGCTGACTGACCTCACAATAACATACTAAAATTAGAGAGGCAAAGTGTTATCAAAGTTATAAAATATTTTCTACTTCCAATATAATGACTATTTGAATTGTCATCCTTTAAAATTTTAACATAGTACTCATGTTTACATTTATTCTGAACTTTATGGATTAGAATTCCATATTCTCAACCAATAAGATAGCTCAGAACTTTTATTTTCTGGACTCTTATGGTAAATGTCACTTGAGTGAACATTTCTCTTTCTCTCTCCAATGATTCTGTTGGTATGCAACCTATGGCTTTGTGTCTGACAATAGGAATGTTACCTGTGTTACAGAAAAGAGAAAATTGTCAAATTCCCCATCTGCCTATCTATTCTTTTTTCTTCTTATTTGCTAAATTTTTGTCATCATTTTAATTTATTGGGTTGAATAGCCAAATTCAGGCAGTTAGATATGCCAGTCATGTGTAGCTTGCTTACTCATTATAAGCCTTAGGAAACGGCACAACTCGTTAATGAGCACATTATAATGCTAGCCAGTGCTAATTAGATGATAATCGTGCATTTCCTTATTTACAGTCTAACCATTTAAATTAATTGGGCATTTAATTGAACACAGTGTGAAAGAAATTGGAATTAGGTTTAGAGGTTTGTTGACTTTACTTTCCCCTGTTATCTCTCTCTTTTTTTTTCCAGTCCTGGGCTTGAGCTCAGTGCCTGAGCACTGTCCTCAGACTTTCTCAAGGCTAGAGCTCTGCCACTTGAGCCTCAGCACCATTTCCGGCTTTTTTCTATGTATGTGGTACCGAGGAATCGAACTCGGGTCTTCATGCATACTAGGCAAGCACGCTACCACTAGGCCAAACTCCTGGCCCATCCTGTTATCTCTTTCGCAGGTGAAATTATTCACTGGAATTGGAAACTTAGAGAAAATGCAAACTACCATAATACTTATTTTACAATGGGATGTATGCATATGTAAATTTGTCTCAAAATGTATTTGGAAACAGCAATCAAGCTTGTGATTTATCTCTACTAACATCCTTACGTGACCTGATCACAGAGTGATACTCCATAAATATGAGATATTTATCTTTAGCTGAAAATATGAGATGGGAGCCTAACTACCAACCTAACAAGAATATCCTGATAACATCTCAGGAAAGGAAAAGAACAGACATATACATAAACACATACAGGATAATATGCATATACACATTCTGGGCAATCTATTTAAAATGTGGTATATTCCTGTGTGAAATATCATGGTGAAATCCCTTTGAATAATTGCCATGCACTGTAACCAAAATGAATGCCAAGAAGGAGAAGCCTATCCTATTTGGGGCATGGTCACTAGTTGGAGGAAGGAAGGTAAACAGAGAAAATGAAGAAGTGTGAATGCAATCAAAATTCATTATGTTCATGTATGAAGTGGAACAATCAAGCCTGTTGACATTGTTCTGGAAGGGTGAGGAAGATGAGGGAGGGTGACAGAGGGGTAAGTCTAATCAAGGTACATTGCATGTATATATAGGTGTGTCAAAATGAAACTCCCTTACAGAAATAGTTGATGCTAACAAGCAAAAACTGATATTTAATCCTTGAATAAGCATTTCACCAACTATCCCTAATTAGAATCCTATATATTGTCCTATATGAGAACATAATATCAAAATATCCCAGTATCTACACTGTGAATAAATAGATAATAGCCAAAATTTACATGTATGTATGAGCACTAAATTTACAGTATCCTTTTATTAAAATAATTTCTTTGGAAAAGTAGGGCTACTCTGAGTAGGAAAAATAGGGTTTTTAGACAAAAAAAAACTATAGGCTAGTTTTTGTTTTATCTTAAATACTCTCATTTCTTGTTTTGGATATTGGATTCTGTACATCATTGACCTTGTTCCAACGACTGAGGGTCTCTTCTCCCTAAAAGATGGGAAATACGCTGTTCATTTTTTCATAAAAAAACTCATAAGCAATCCTTATAAATTAATTGGAGAACATGTTTTGGAACCAGATTATCAGGGAGATTAGATAATACAGCAAATTTTTGTTTTATGGAGCTCTTTTTACTCAAGGCTATAGTTCTTTGAGTCACAGTTCCACTTCTGGTTTTCTAGTGGTAAGAGTTAGGAGTTTTGTGCCCTGGCTGGCTTTGAACTGTGATCCTCAGATCTCAACATCCTCAGTAGACAAGGTTAAGGAATGGGCCACCAGTGCCTGGCTTCAGCCTGTAAGTTAAAGAGATGGCACAGGAAAAAAAAAAACCAGGGCTGGAAACACACAAACTATAGAGCCTTATCCAGACACAGAGATGATTTATCACACCACTAGAAAGATCAAACCATCACTTGGAGCTCCAAGGTGCACAGGTTTAGAAATTCCAACCCCGTCCTGGGCTAGCTGAGCACCATGGAATTTCAAACATTAAAGTCTCTGAAGTCTCTGCAAAAACTCAGAGAGGTGTTAAAACAAATCCTAGTGTATGTTTTTTTACAGACACTAGGTCCTAACTACATCCCCATATGAGGAAATCTACAAATTCCAGATATGCCTCAGTCCTGCATGCACCCAAGCACTCTGCAGAATCTAATCTAAGGGTCATCTCCAACCTGTGCACCAAAGGGCCTCTCCCTCCACGGCTGCCTAGTTCCAAGCTAGGAAGAATGCTGCATTTATCAGACTGCAACAAAAACTGAGACTCTATTGCTATAGTGCACAAGGCACTTCAGGGGACTGGAGGCTCCTCAAACAAACTGAGCAGAGAATTCATTTTTAATCTTTCATTTATAGTTTACAGACAGGCCTTAAAAGCCTAGTTTATTTCCCAGCTGTACTGTGAGTAGGAATCTAGGTACCAGCCTCACTCCACATGAAGAAGGCTTCAGCATTTAGTTATATTCCAGCATGATCTGCACTCAAGCACCATGTAGAATCCAGGCTATAGCCACCAAGATCATCTTCTACCTGTGAATTAAGGAACTCCATTCTCCAGTGCTGCCCATTCTTGGCTAGAATGACAGGCAGGGCCAGATCTCAGTGGGCAATGAAAACAGATGCCACTTCAATAGCAGAAATACGCAGTCCCTCATCTTTTATTTATATTCTATGTGATTGCTAAGCTTGCTTTTTAGTGTTGTGTAGGCCTGAGACTGTCTAAGAGACGGTTCTCAAGCTGCTTTCAAAACTCTGCTGATAGCCAAGCACTGGTGGCTCGTGGTGTAATCTGAGGATCTCAGGTCAAAGCCAGCCCAGGCAGGCAAGTCTGTGAGACTTACATAGCTAATAGACAGAAAAATCCAGCCGTACTGCTTCGGCACAAGAGCCATTGCCTTGAACACAGAGAAGCTCCAGGAACAACACCCAGGCCTGAGTTCAAACTCCAGGACTAGCCAAAAACAAGAACAACAACACCAAAAAATATTACGGATAAATATATTTTCTCTCATTTGTACGAGCTGGATCTAAAATATACAAGAACATGATAAATGATGTAACACTCCAGGTAGTCACACACTGCCAGAACAAAGGATAGTACTCTTAGTAGAGAAACACAAAGCAGCAGTGCCTCTGCCTCGGATCATATAAAATCATACTTATCAAAATTTAAAGTGACTATTAGATCCACACAGTACAAGAGTGATGACTCAAAATTTGCGTACCCAATGCTATGGACATGATATTGGAAATATAAACACAACTACATAGACATAAAAATTTATGACTCTATAGACATAATGTTTTATTACATTGATTAATATGTATCTATGACATACAAACCCTCAGCCTAATTTTAATTATGTTCTCAAATCTAAGTACCAGAGATTGTATATAAAGATTCCCTTCTTGAATACCTATTTGCTAAACATGTCATTTGAAATATGATGTAAACATCAATATTAATACATTTTTAAATAAAAAATTTAAAGAAGCCATTCTACTGAAATTATTTAAATATAGCAGAAATTTCGAAAACACACAGTTGAGCCATAGCCCCAGGCCAAAGGTATTTTTGCTTGCTTATTTGTTGTTTCTTTCACAGTAATGGTGATTGAATTCCAGTCCTCTCCCTTCATACAAGCTGTAACCCCAGCAATTTTTTTTTTGAACCACCTCACTATGTAGCCCAGGCTGGACTAAAATTCACACTCCTCTTATGTTACTTTTCCATTTTCTGGGATTATCAAGGTGTGCTTGGCTTTTAATATCATCTGTAAGAAATTGGTTTTCCAACCTTGAGTTCATAAAGGTGTTATTTCATTATTCTCGATTTGTTTTAGGAGTTTTCTTTAAACTGTCTTTAATTTATCTCTCATTTATTTATGTAGGTGTTATGAGATACACTCCTATTTCTCTTATTTGAGAGATAAATCTTTCAGGTTCAATAGCATTTGTTGAATAATTTCCTTCCTTCTCACTGATTTGGCCTCCACCATTGTTACATAGAACTTCTCAAATTTTGCTGATTAATTAGAAGTAAGGGTCTCTCAAGCTATAAATACTCAGCCGCCTGAGTAATGAAAAATATAGGCATGAACCACTAGTTCATCTTGGAGATTTTTTTTTATTTTTGGAGCCAATCATGGGGCTGGAGCTCAGAGTATGAGCCCTGTCCCTGAGCAGTTTTGATCAAAGCTGCCACTCTACCATTTGAGGCACACCTCCATTCTGGCTCTTCGGCAGTTAAGTGGAGTCTAACAGGTTTTCCCACCTGGGCTGACTCCAAATAGTAATCCTCAGATCCCAGTCTCCTTAGTAGCTAGGAGACACAGGTATCTAGTTTTGTTGTTGTTGTTGTTGTTTGGCTTTTTTTTTTTTGCCAGTCCAGGGCCTAAGCACTGTCCTTGGACTTTCTCAAGGTTGGAGCTCGACCACTTGAGACTCAGAGCCACCTTTGGCTCTTTTCTATGTATGTGGTACCGAGGAATCGAGCCCGGGTCTTCGTGCATGCTAGGCAAACAGAAATCTAGTTTTACTGGAGAGTCTCATATTTGAATCAAATACTTCCTAGCTCTTTCATCTTGACGAAATTACTGTATGTCTTCATGATTCAGTGTCTTCTACATAATGCAGTTATTTTATCAGGATATTTTGTGTATGTGGACCTGGACTTGAACTCAATATCTCAGGCTCTTATTCTGGTTTCTTGCTCTGTTTTGGTGCTATACTGTTTGAGCAATATCTCCAGCTGGCCTGAAAAGGAAAGAAAGAAAGGAAAATGAAGTGAAGGGAAGGGAGATGAAGTGGAAAAGAAAAAGAAAAATTCCCCCACTTTATACTTTTCTTTTCATTATTTTTTGCCAGTCCTGGGGCTTGAACTCAGGGCCTGAGGACTGTCTTTGGGCTTTCCTCAAGGTTAGAGCTCTACCATTTGGGTCACAGCACAACTTCCAGCTTTTCTCTGTATGTGGAACCAAGAAATTGAACCCAGGTCTTTGCGTATGTTAGGCAAGCACTCTACCACTAGGCCAAACTCCTGGCCCCTACGCTTTGCTTTGAAGTTACTACAAGGGTGTATTTGTGGTATGATATGCTGCATGGTGTGTGTGTGTGTGTGTGTGTGTGTGTGTGTGTTTACATGACTACAAATTTCTTTCTTTTTTTTTTTTTTTTGCTAGTTCTGGGCTTGAGCTCAGGGCCTCAGGACTGTCCTTGGGCTTTCCTCAAGGTTAGAGCTCTACCATTTGAACCTCAGCATTACTTCTGGCTTTTTTCTACATATGTGGTACCGAGGAATAGAACCCGGGTCTTCATGCATGCTAGGCAAGCACTGCACTAGGCCAAACTCCAGGCCCACAAATTTCTTTTTATTTATTTCTTTTTATTATTTTTTTTATTGTCGGGGTAACGTACAAAGGGGTTACAGTTACATTCGCCAGGTAGTAGGTGTATCACTTCTCACACATTGATATCCCTTCTCATATTTTTGTCTCTATTTCCCTCCCCCCAACCCCTCCCAATTATCTTCTATCCCCCACTTCTCTTTCCTATTTCCAATAAACAAATCAACATCTATGCAATATGAGTTTTTCTTTTCATAGAAACATTTAGATGCAACTTTGCCTATTCCCACCCTTTGATTTTCATCCTCTTAGATTTGATTGCATTAGCTGGCAGTTTTCAGTTATTCAGGAAGCTGAGATCTGAAGAGTGAGGGTCAAAGCCAATTGAAGCAGGAAAGACTAGGACAGTATCTCCAATTAACTACCAAGAAAGACAAAAGTAGAGCTGTGGCTCACGTGACTGAGCACTAGTCTTGAGCAAAAAGTCTTAGGGAGAGTGGCCAGGCCCAGAGTTTAAGCCCCAGCACTTGAGTGGATTAGAAAAGGGTGGGATTAGGGTGGGTGCTTTTGTGGTTGGGCGGGTGGGTCTGACTGGGTGGGTAGGGTCTGACTGGGTGGGTAGGGCTGCTCAGGCATAAAAGCCAGTATCCTCCACTGATCTCTTGCAGAGTGGAGCTCTTCGAGAGAAACCTCTCTGAGCCTCAGCCTCAGTGCATGGGAGAGACCGAGATCTGGTAAGTCAGCCAGCCTTTGCCTTTAGCATCTCTCCGTCGTGTGAAGATTCAAGCCTTCCTCTCTTCTTTTAAAAAAAGAAAAGGGGGAAAACAACTCCAGAGCATTCTAGGGAATCTGGACAACTCTCGGAGCTTGGGAAGTTGGCAGCTGAGTACCTTGCCGCCATGAAGTCTGACCAGGCTGGCACCCAGAACCCAACCTGTGCCATCATGACATTCCGTCCATCCATGGAAGAATTCGCAGATTTCAACAAATACATCGCCTACATGGAATCCCAGGGCGCACACCGAGCTGGGATAGCCAAGGTCATTCCCCCCAGGGAGTGGAGAGCCGCACAGTCCTACGACAACATGGACCACATCTCCATCACTCCGCTGCAGCAGATGGTCTCCGGAAAGGCAGGCGTGTTCACCCAATACTGCAACAAGAAGAAAGCCATGACAGTGGCGCAGTACCGCCATCTGGCAAATAGCAAAAGCTACTGCACCCCACCACACGTGGATTTTGAAGATCTGGAGCGGAAATACTGGAAGAACCGCGTGTATGGTCCACCACCGATTTATGGTGCTGACATCTGTGGCTCCCTGTTCGATGGCAGCACGAAGGCGTGGAACGTCGGCCACCTGGGGACCATCCTGGACCTGTTGGAGCAGGAGTGCGGGGAGGTGATCGAGGGGGTGAACGTGCCCTACCTGTACTTCGGCATGTGGAAGTCCACCTTTCCTTGGCACACGGAGGACATGGAGCTGTACAGCATCAACTACGTGCACTTCGGAGCCCCCAAGACGTGGTACGCGGTGCCCCCCGAGCATGGCCGGAGCCTGGAGCGCCTGGCGCAGGGGCTCTTCCCGGGCAGTGCCCAAGTCTGCAAGGCCTTCCTGCGGCACAAGCTGGCCCTGATCTCGCCCTGCGTGCTCCGGGAGAACAGCGTCCCCTTCGGTCGCATCACCCAGGAAGCTGGTGAGTTCATAGTCACCTTTCCCTACGGGTACCACGCTGGCTTCAACCACGGCTTCAACTGCGCCGAGGCCATCAACTTCGCCACGCGGCGCTGGGTGGATTACGGTAAAGCGGCCGCTCAGTGCAGCTGCGGGGAGGCCAGGGTTAGTTTCTCCATGGACGTCTTCGTGCGTACCCTGCAACCCGAGCAGTATGAGCAGTGGAAGCGACTGCAAGATGCGGAACTGGTAGACCGAGCCGAGCCCAAGCGGGCTGCCACGCTGGAGTCCATGCCCAGGGTGGAGTCAAAGTCCAAACCGGAGCTGAGGTCCAGACCACAGCCCAGGCGCAGGCCCCAGCTGACGCCCAGGATGGAACCCATGGCCAGATCTGGACTGAGACCCAGGACCAAGCCAACCTCCAGGCCCCAGCTGATGCCCGGACCCCAGCCCACATCCGGGGTGGCTCTGATGCTCCGTGTGGGGCTGGTGCACAAGCTGGATCCAACACCGGGTCTGGAGCCGATGCCCAGGCCGGATTCGACACCCGGACCAGAGCTGATGCTTAATCAGGAGTTGATTCCCAGGCCTCAGCTAATGCCCAGGCTGGAGCTGATGCCCGAGCTGGAGCCAATACCAAGGCCGGAACCGACACCCACACCGGAGACCATACCAAGATCGGAGCTGACGCCCAAGCTGGAGCCAATACCGAGGCCGGAACCGACACCCACACCGGAGACCATACCAAGATCGGAGCTGACGCCCAAGCTGGAGCCAACGCCCAGGCCGGAGCTGACTCCTGCTAGGCCCTGCTGGGCTTCTGAGAGACCCGAGCAGGGTCTCAAGTCCGCTCGACGTGGGGCCGAGAGCAGTGGGACTGATCAAGATGCTCCTCTGTGTGGGTCCCCTTCGTCTGTGGCCTGCAGCATCGCTCCCGGGCCACCTGGAGAGCGCTTCCTCCATTCCCCTGCCTGCCTGGTTGTGTCCCCACACCTTCCCTGTCCCCTTCCTATGACTACCACTCTTGGAAAACGGAAGCTCCAGGAGCCCTCCCTGATGAGGCCAGCCAAGAGAGGCCCAGGAGTCCAGCCCAGCCTCTACCCCCAGGAAGCTTGTCATGAATGCCTGAACCGCTGAGCCCGCTGGCAACGTGATGCTGGGGTTTCTCTTGGGGCACTGTGCCTTCGTCTTCAAACCCTGGCACTGCCTGAACTCTGATCCAGACTTGCCTTGCTGACTGTCCCTGGAGGCAACACGCTGAATCTCCATGACTGCCCTGCTGACTGCGCCTGATGCCAACTCTCTGAGAAGCTCCATGCATGCGGAAGACTGCTTGGCTCTTGGAGACCTGATCAGCATTGTACCACTGAGCATCCCAGCTGCTCTCAGCGTCCTGCCCTCCACGAGCTGCTACCATCTCATGCCTCCTGCCTGTGAAAAACCGGTACAATTGCACAGATAGTGATATTGCAAAATGTGGCTGACCTCTGATCTTAACCCCAGACCTAAGCACAGTGCTTTTTCCTCCCAAGAAGAAATTTATCTTTGGGGTTACCTAATGCTTTCTCATACTGACAGTGCACCTCCCATTGACCACTGAGGTGGCCCTACCATGCCGACGAAGCCATATTGATGCCAAAGGAAGTTGTCCTTTCCTCAGGAGCTCTCAGCCCACCCTGAGCACAGATGAGCTTCTCCTGGCAGCAGGATTTGTGTTTCCCCTACCACCCTCAGGACTCTTCCTATTCAGGGCTATGGGCCCTGCTCCCACAACCCTTTGGACCACATTGGGTGATGAAGGGACTGAGTTTTTTGTTTGTTTGTTTTTTCTCCAAGTTGCCTCTGGGCCTCTCTGTCACTGACCCTGGCTTCTACTGACTAGAGCCCCAGGCCCAGAGGCCCAGAAGCAAGTCATTATCCTACCATTATAAGCTAGCATGATCCCCAGGCCACCACTGACCTTAGACTGCGCTTGAGGTAACTCCAAGTTTTGATCAACTGATATTGGAAGTCAAAGGTTTTATCTTACTATTATTTTGTAATGTTATTGATGTCTAATAAATTTGTCAAATCTGTAACACATGTTAAAAATCAGACTTACAAATAGTGGGACAAAGACTGAGTGTATTCAGTAGTAATGCTCGCTAGACACTGTTGGAAATGAACTATACTACTTGGGGGGAGGAGGGAATCAGGAGTGGAGAAAATGAGGGAGAGGGTGACACTTCAAAACGATGTATTTATTCCCTGTCCTATGTAACTGTAACCCCTTTGTACATCACCTTTACAATAAAATGTAAATTAAAAAATACAGAGTTGATTCTGGTAACTCACACCTATAATCCTAACTACTCAAGAGGCTGTGTTCTGGAAGGCCATGATTTGAAGCCACTTTAGAAAGGAATATCTGGAGAGTCCATTCCCCATTAAGAAAAAATTGGGCTGAAGGTATAGTTCATGTGGTATAGAACTAGCTGTGAGCATGAAAAGCCCACAATTCTCTTGAGACTGTGATTTCAAACCCAGTACCAACTCTCTCTCTTTCTCTGTCTCTCTGTCTCTGTCTCTGTCTCTGTCTCTCTCTCTCTCTCTCTCTTATTTGTTTACTTGAAATAGTGAAGGGAAGGGGAGAAAAAGGTAACTGAGAGGGGAAGGGGGAGGGAAAAGGGGACAAAAACATTAGAAGGGATACTAGGGTTTGAGAAGTAATGTACCCACTACCTGAAGAATGTAACTATAACCCCTTTATACATTACCTAACAAGAAGAAGGAGAAGAAGGAGAAGAAGAAGAAGAAGAAGAAGAAGAAGAAGAAGAAGAAGAAGAAGAAGAAGAGGAGGAGGAGAGGGGGGAGGGAAAGGGGAAGGGAGAGGGAGGAGGAGGAGAGGAGGGAGGGAGAGGGGGAGGGAAAGGGGAAGGGGAAGGGAGAGGGAGGAGGAGGAGAGGGAGAGGGGGAGGGGGAGGGAGGAGGAGAGGGAGAGGGAGAGGGGAGAGGGAGAGGGGGAGGGAGAGGGAGGAGGAGGGGAGGGAGAGGGAGAAGGAGAAGAGGAAGAAGAAGGAGAAGAAGAAGTAGTAGTTCAGGGCAGAGTGTGCCTTCTCCCATGGCACAGCATGGGCCCTGGCCTGGTGGGAGGAGCTGGGCTGCCTGGTGCTTATAGGTGCCTGCCCTGTGCCCTGATCCTCTATGTGGCCTGTCCCTGGTCTGCTGGCCCTGCGGGTCACACGCCATCGCGTGGCCCAGCCTCTGCTCCAGTCTGGCAAGGCCTGGCTTCAGGAAGAGCAAGCCGAGCTGCTCAGCCTGGCCTGTGTTCCCCAGGGCACAAGTTGGACACCTTGTGCTGACCAGGTGCTCCAGGGCATCTGCATGGAGGCAGGCAAGCCCCCTGTGGCCTAGGCCCTAGGCAGAAGCCCAGGAGGCCATCCCAGACCACAGCCCCCAGCAACCCTGGCTTGTCCTGGAGGAGGTCCAGGCTCTCTGGAATCCTGGAGCTGTGTTGTGTTCCATTCACTTCCTCGGAGTGGGCAACGTCATCATCAGTCGGAGAAACAGCTGCTCACTCATTCCGGTGGTCAGCAAGGCCAGTGCAGGGGCTATGGAGGTGATGGATGTGCTCTCCAATGACGACCTGCCCAGAGTTTTGCAGGCCAAAGTACAGAAGGACTGGCTTGTGGCTAGCACAGAGGGCTGCCTAGGCCTGAGATTTCCCACTCTTCCCAGATCCCCATCATGAATTGCTTGGAATTTGTCTGGTGCTGGGGAGTGAAGGCTCTGGTCTGTCTGGTGCTGGCCTCCTGCCAGCTTTTGCTCACCATCCTGCCTCGGCGCCCACTGCCTCTTGGAGTTGTGTCCTTGAATGTGAATGCAGCTGCAGGAATTCTTCACTCCTTCATTCCACCTGCAGGGGAAAGGTCTCCCTGTAGAGAAGGAGAGAGGGCAGCTTCTCCAGGACCCTCCAGAACCCTCAGCCTTGTCTGAAAGAGTCACAGTGGCTCAGCACTAAGCATTGTCTTCAGAGTCAGAAAAATAGAGGTCAAGTGGAGGCTGAGGTGGCCTGTCTGGGGTGGTCATGTGCTGGAGCTAGGGTGGGTGGCATATATCCCCACGGGCCCCCAAGTGTAGATTCTGCCTGAGTGTGTGCCAGGCTGGGATGGGATCGAGCATCTAAGCATCAGGACATAACTGAGCAGCCTAGGCTAGCGGGCTGTGGCAAACTAGGGCTTGTGGGTGTGAAAGAGATGAAGGTTTACTATGGGGTAACAAGTGCACTTCCCCCTACCCCCAGGCTTGCTGTCAAGATCAAATAAAACCAGCTAGTGTCCAGAGGGCACTCAACAACCACAAGAAATGTTCAATAACAAAAGAAGTTCAATGTCATCACTTTTGGGGGGGGGGCATTGGGCTTGAACTCTGGGTCCCTGAGCTCTTCAGCTCAAGGCTACCACCCTATTCTTTGAGCCACAGCCTCACTTCCTGTTTTCTAGTGATTAAGATAAGACTTCCATAGACTTCAATGCCCAGGCTGGCTTTGAATCACGATCCTCAGATCTCAGCCTCCTGAGTAGCTAGGATTACAGGTGTGAGCCACTGTGCCCGGCTGCATGGAACATGTTCTCTCTCCTGGAAATTTTTAGTTAGTAGCTTCTCATTTCCCCAAGTTGTGGTGATGCTAATATTGGGGTATGTGTGTATGAGAGAGTGAGAGAGAGAGAGAGAGAGAGAGAGAGAGAGAGAGAGAGAGAGAGAGAGAGAGAGAGAGAGAGAGAGAGAGAGAAGAGAGAGAGAGAGACAGAGAGAGACAGAGAGAGACAGAGACAGAGAGAGGGACAGAGAGAGAGACAGAGAGACAGAGAGAGAGAGAGGAGGGAAAAGGGAGTGTGTGTGTGTGTGTGTGTGTGTGTGTGTGTGTGTGTGTGTATGCACGGTGCTAGGGGTCAAATCTGGGGCTATAAGCATGCAGAAAAGTGCTACCCCATAGCCCTAGCCTTTTCCCTCAGTTTTCTAAAACTTCATAACTGCATGCCCAAGTAAGATTTTTATTATATTCAATGCTGATGAACCGGTTAAACTTGGAAATTCATATCCTTCAATTACAACAAGTATTCCTAAACTACTTAGCATTTCTTCTCCTTTGGTTTTATCTGAACACTGGAATGTGGTTAGCCAGTATGTATTTAACTTTTTGCCAGTATCTGGGCTTGAACTCAGGGCTTGGACACTACCCCTTAGCTTCTTCACCTCAAGGCTGGCACCCTACCACTTCTGGTTAATTGGAAATGAAAGTCCCACAGACTTACTGCTTGGCTGACTTCAAAACTTCATCTTCAATTCTTAGCCTTCTGAGAAGCTAGGATTCAAGTCATGAGTCACTGGCACCCAGCATTTCAGCTAATTCTTGAACCTTCTAACTTGTCCCTTTCAAGTTTTTCTTTTCTTTTTATTTTTTCATATATTTTTTATTGTAAAGGGTTACATTATATTCGCCAGATAGAAGGTGCATTACTTCACAAACATTGGTACCCTTTCACATGTCTTGGTCCCCATTTCCCTCCCCCCGACCCCCTCCCTTCATCTTGTTTTCCCCCCTTCCCTATCCAATTTCAAATACGCATATATCCAATATATCAGATAACAAAGTGAAATACTGTAACAATATGAGATAACCAAGGGACAGCAAAAGAGATGAGAGATAACATAGTACATTAAGGACAACAATCACTCATTATATGGCTTTTGTTTCTATATCCTAGAGGTCCTTTCATTTAGCATCATACTATATGGCCTTATGTATCTAGGATTGGCTCTGTTGCAAATCTCTGCTAGGAGAGCCCAAGGTTTCTACTGATTATGACAAATGAGGGAAACCATTGAGCCTATGTTCCTTTGAGTCTGGCTTACTTCACTTAATATGATTTTTTCTAAGTCTTTCCATTTCCTAACAAATGGGGCAATATAGTTCTCTCTGAGAGCAGCATAGAATTCCATTGTGTATAAATACCACATCTTGTTGATCCACTCATCAACTGCGGGACATCTAGGTTGGTTCCATATCTTTGCTATGGTAAATAGTGCTGCAATGAACATCGTTGTGCTAGTGGATTTAGTATGCCGTTGTTTCTGGACTATTGGGTAAATGCCAAGTAGTGGAATTGCTGGGTCATAGGGGAGCTCTATGTTTAGTCTTCTGAGGAACTGCCATAAGTTTTTCTTTTATAATCTTCCACATTTTCTCTCTCTCTCTCTTTTCTCCCCCCCTCCTTCATAGAAATTTCCCCAACTTTATTTTCCATGATCTTTTCTGCTGTAAGTTTTTAATAACTAGGGCTAATAAGGATAATTTGACCCAGCAAAAATGCCCAGCAGAAACTTTAGGACATTAGAGAAACATTTATGAGTCTGACCAAAATGATCAAATCAACTCCTTGGTCACATGACAATAATCTAAGATGTCTTAAGCAAAATCTTTTGTCAGCAAGACAGGAGACAGTATAAAATAGAAACAAAGACTGCTCCTGGTGTAAAATCAACATGCAATTTTCTTTCTTTCTTTCTTTCTTTTTTTGCCAGTCCTGGGCCTGAGCTAAGGGCCTGAGCACTGTCCTTGGATTTTCTCAAGGTTAGAGCTCTACCACTTGAGCCTCAGCACCATTTCTGGCTTTTTTCTATGTATATGGTACCGAGGAATCGAACCCAGGTCTTCGTGCATGCTAGGCAAGCACTCTACCACTAAGCCAAATTCCTGGCCCAAGTTTATTTATTTCTGAAGTTGGACTCTTCCCCCTTGTTGCTGAGCCTCAACAAGCAGTTCATGTAAGATATGTTGCTCAGTGTTTGCCTAGCATGGTGAAGCTCTACATTCTAACCCTGGGAAGTGAGGAGACAGAGACAAAGGGAAGGAAGGAAGGAGGGAAGGAAGGAGGGAGGGAGGGAGGGAGAGAGGGAAAGAAGGGAAGGAGGAAGTTAGGAACTGTGGTACCGTGGAATCAAACCCAGAATAAGACTTATCTTTTAAATAAAGTACTAGGCCAAACTCCCAGCCCCTTTAAGTACTTTATTTTAAAAGATAAGTCTTATTCAATACTTGTTCATGTGAAACAAATTCCATTCTAAGAAACCAGTGACCTTCAGCACAGAACTCTCCTCTCTTTGAAATGCAAACCTGAACAAATAAATTTGTCTTGTTCAAGACTGAAGTATGAGTTTATGTTTACTGAAAAGCTTAATTCATTCTAGCAGGCATCTGTATTCTGCAATGTACTTGTCACTAACATTTGTCATAACCAGAATGTACTCTTTCATCCTCTGCAACTATCAATAATTCTGTTCTGACCACTTAACTTACTAAAACATTGTGCAGTGATTGACTAGAAAACACTGGGCAAAAACCAGAGCTCAAGTTCACTCTGTAATTCATTTGTTGGTCATGGGAAGAAAAAATAAATACATACAGAGAGGGCTTGGGGTGATAGAAATTGTGCATTCCTGATATTGAATTTTTTCACTTCTACTATCAAAATCTCTTTTATGTTTATTTTTGGTGTATCAATTTTCATGATCCCATGTTTTTATTTGCATAGATAGAAATAGTTCCCTTGTTTCTTTTAAGTAAATTACTACCAATCTGTGTTTACCTATTTTTTTGTATTACTTGCTACCTATAATTTATTTCTCTGAATTTTTTTTGTTGTTGTTACTGTTTTTGATTTACATGCTCAAATGTTTCTTGGTGACGTTGGCAGTCTATTCCTGTGAAGAGGGAGACAATGACAACCTAGGAAAGTTTAGAATGAGTTCACACATGCTGCTGATGGGTTGACTTTTACAGTAGGGTCAATCTTGCCAAGATTTTTTTTTCTTTGAAAGATTCTTAGCATCAGGGCAGCATAGATGTCTTTTCTTTTTTTTTCTTCATATATTTTCATTATAATTAAAAGAGGGGTTACAGTTATATTCACCAGATAAAATGAACATTACTTCATTCACATTGATGCCCCTTCTCATGTTTTTGTCCCCATTTCCCTCCCCCCCACCTTCCCTAGTCTTTTTTTTTCTTTTACTGATACATTTCTCTAGAGACTTATTCTTTTCTGTTCATAGACAGCCTCACATCCAATCCTCTTTGTCTTATACATTAATTCATCCCTGGGTGAGCTTTCCCAGAGGGGAGAAGAAAGAGCCAGTGGAATTCTGAAGGGCAGCCTGGATATGGAAGGAGGCATTTCTACACATAGTGCCACATAGGTTTCAACCCATGTTGGTCTTCAGTTCTATCTGTCCCTCTCCATTCCCTTTCCAGAACTATCATGTGAATTTATTTCCTGAGCCTTTTTAGGAGTCTATGGTACAAAAGAGACGATGGCACTCGGCTTCTCCATATTAATATGCATTTTCCTTTATCTCTAAGTTCATTATTAGTTGTTCATTGACTTTCTGGCTCTCAACATTTTGCAGCTGGCACCATTTTCCCCTTTATTCTTGTAACTTGATGTTTTTGTTTATTCTTCTAATACTGTTTAGGGCCTTCTTAGGAAATAGGAATAAACGTGATTTTTCCTTGCCATATTTAACTTTTTGTATATACTTTAGGCAGCTAAAGCGAAGCAAAATGAACTATTTTTATCTCACAAATGAGATTTCATAGAAATGAAGGATAACTAGCTATATGGAAGGGGAAATTAGGATGTGAGGGCGATCTGGCTGCGACATCTGTCACCCCATTGATCGCCAGGGTTGATTCAGCTGATCTGGCTGGCTAGGCAGGTGTCCCCTTCCTCCCTCACTGCTCCATGTGCGTCCCTCCAGAAACTGCGGTCTTCGGTAAAGGGTATACAAGTAGCTGCGTTCCCCTGCTAGAACCTCCAAACAAGCTCTCTCAAGGAAGGGAAGTTATAAGAAGAACAAGGTAGGGTCCCCACTTCACATGTTCAGATCCTACCTCAGTATATGGTGATTTCATCCCCCTGTTAAACACACTACACCTAACCATAATCTAAAGCCTAAATCAGTATGCCTAACTGGTAAACACCTGCTAATCTGGCCCCATCCATGCTTCTCTCTGCCCAAGAACTCTTAGGGTATGATACTCTTTCTGTATCTACAGGTTTTGAGATAAATGAATCTGCTTTCATGTGACAGCAGAAAAAAAGCTGCTGACCTAGGGTCTTTTCTTTGTCTTTTCACATTTGACATTGAACTGGCTCAATAAATATTTGCTAGATGTGTAGCACACATTGGACTCTGGATTCCATTTACATCAAGGCTCAAAAGACAAGTCTTCTGTCTTTAAGAAGTTCAAAGTCATTTACTTCATGACCTCTCAACTCCCATATGGTGATGTGATTGGCTCCTGCAGAGAACAGCACTAGGTATTGACTAAGCAGATGTTTGACTTTGCATTTTCACTCACATTGACACTAGATTCATTCATTAACTCTAGGTAAATCTAAAAATAAATTATTATTGTGGGTCGTTAGAAATTAGCTTGAATTCCAGTATATGACTATGTCCGTAAAAGGGAGAGCCTCACTTTTCTCCTTTAAGATAGAACAACCTGTAGCACTCCTGTCCTGGCGCATCATCTCTGCATGAAGCTCTTGAGTCAGATCAGCTGATTGGGGATCCACTGGTGACTAGCTTGTAGTAGGCTCCCCTCTGGGCCATCAGTTCTTCATGGGTCCCCTTTTCAATCACTAGCCCTTGTGACATGACTGCGATGATATCCGAATTCTGGATGGTGGACAAGCGATGGGCAATAACAATGCACGTTCGACCCTCTCTGGCTTTGTCTAGAGCAATCTGCACTGTCTGCAAAAACAGATTTGAAAGGTGATGATGCAAAGATACAGACCACCACTATGAGAGTTCATTTCTAAGATCACTCAAGCAGCAGTGCTGTGGATAGGGGTCAACCGAAGGGCTAAACATAAGGCAAGATGAAGCAAATATTTCCTGATTCCACATGTCGATGACTTAAGTTGTAATGCACAGGCTAAGTCATTTCAATGAAGCCAACTATGAAGTTATTGTGTAACACTTGATCTGCCTTTGAAAATGAAAAGGCTAGATGGAATTGGTCATCCCTGTAACTTTTCATTACTGCAGACATTTAGCTTTCTCCAAGTCAGAATTCTGGTTTGAAAGCTGCCAGTCATAAATTTTAAATTTCATAGTCATGTTTTTCTCCATTATACCTCCATGCCAATTAGTAAATGGATACCGCCTCTTCCTCTATACTGCATGAAGGTGGCCTACCTTCTGTGTCACATAACCTGAGAACTATAAAAGGTTATGCTAACCAGATAAATTAGGCTATTTTAACTTAAAGAACTTGTTTAAGAACTTAACTTATTTTAACTAAATGTTATTTAGTTTAAAGAACCTTAAAAGCAATCATCATTATAAAGTTAATTTTAAAAAATCCTATGTTACTTTCTCTTCATTATTGTATTTTTATTTTCTTAAAGTTTTGCTGGTATCAGTTGCTAATGAAATATTGCCTATGAAAAATTGCTAATGAAACTGAAAATAGTGCTATTTAATAAGGCCAGCTGTCATAGCAAAGACTGATAATAATTAAAGACTTTAAGAAATCCATACAAACCATTTCACTCTCTGTGTCTAGGGCAGAAGTGGCTTCATCTAGTAGCAAAATCTTAGGATCTCGTACAATGGCCCGAGCAATAGCAATGCGTTGTTTTTCTCCTCGTGAGAGTTGAGACCCTTGGGTCCCAACGTTAGTTTCATATTTCTGTGAAAAGCAACATAAGCTTGAGAACTAGCCATAGTCATTACTTCTGTGCTGCATGAAGCCCCCACATAAATGACTTTTCTGTGAATTTAAATCATTTGTTGTTTTTGAATGTGGAAATAGTGAGTTAGTCCTATCAAAGATATTAAGCTCAGTTAAGAATATTAAAATATATAAAGTCTATACTGGAAAATGAAGGGACTTTCTTCGCCATATCTGGATTTTTTTTCTCAAGGTTAGATCTACCACTAGAGCCCGAGTGCCACTTCTGCCTTTTTTTCCATCATGATAAGCTAATGTTCCATGAGCTATTGCTTTATGAGTCAAAACCCTATGGTCTCTACTTTGGTGAATAATAGATTACCTTTCAAAGCTAAAGAATATATTGATGAAGGACCATTGGGAAATATGTTTCATTGCTGCTGAACTTCTTTTTGAGCCACAATAATAGTGAGTTTTGACCATTCCCTCTCTTCATATCTCTGTCTCCTATACAGAAGGACAAGCTTGGCACTCACCTCTGGTAGGGACATGACGAAGTCATGTAGCTGAGCCTGTTTAGCAGCCGCTATGACTCTTTCCATAGGAATTTCTCTGGTGTTGTCCCCATACCTGATGTTGTCTATTATGCTACCAGCAAACAACACTGGTTCCTGAGACACAATTCCAATGTTTGAGCGGAGGAACTGAACATTCACATTTTGACTTTCATGTCCATCTATCATCTGCCAGTAGATGAGAGAGGGCATTACATTTTAGAATTTCAATAGAGAAGGACATTCATAGTCTACAGGTAAGTATCACATAGGTAATTTGGTTTGTTTATGAGAGAACATTCCTAGGTCTCTGGAGGACTAAATACTGTGACCTTTAACCTCTGTGCGTAGTGTCTATTAGGAAGTATTAAAATCCACATCGAATAGGCCATAGTTTTGTTTTTATTCTATCTCAGCAAGTGTTAAAAATGAGAATCTCGGGCCGGGAGTTTGGCCTAGTGGTAGAGTGCTTGCATGCATGAAGACCCAGGTTTGATTCCTGCCCATATACATAGAAAAAATCCTGAAGTGGTGCGTGGCTCAAGAAGTATAGCTGTAGCCTTGAGAAAGCCAAAGGACAGTGCTCAGGTCTTGAGGTCAAGCCCCAGGACTGGCAAAACAAAATAATAAAACAGTTGCTTTGGAGCAAGGAAATATACAGAAGTGTTACTTTTTTCCTTTTTTTAAAATTAAAACTACATCTCTGCAAATTTATTTTGTAGTCCTCAGTACAGATTGCCTAAAAAGAAAGAAGAGAAAGAGGGGAAAGAAATCCTCTGAAAAGCAAACAACGAAACAATTCACTAATTTAAAAAAAAGAAGATAAAGCCAAAAGCTTTATCCATTTGAGTTCCTTCAGCTTCTTGATCTTGGATTATGTCTAATAGTTCCTGCTCAGGCCCCTTTCTTGTTCACATGTCATTTTGTCCCTTGTCAGCCCCACATTTTCCATTCCCAGCCATTAGTTTCCTGATTAGTCTGCACTTTCTGCTCCATTTACAGGAAAGAGAATGCTTCTGTTAAACACACTCATCTCCAGCTTCGCAGTGGGTCCAATTTGCCTTGCCTAACTGGTCAGCAGGCCATCTGGAAATGGGAAGAAGATGATGCTAGAAATTGTAAGGTAGAATCAGGTCAACCAGCATATAACTACAGTGGAAAATACACCTGGGGTAAATGTCCAAGGCAAGCACTTTTGGTCTGTCATGGAACAGTCTTGGAGACTGCTTTCAGGCAGGTTTTCTGCAGAAATCAAAATTCCCGAAAACATTTGCACTGCTTACCACCTTCCCTTGATCAGGGTCGTAGAAACGTTCCAACAGCTGAATACTGGTGCTTTTGCCACACCCACTGCTCCCAACAAATGCCAGTGTCTGCCCTGGGCTCACAGAAACTGAGAGGCCATTTAGAACTTGCACATCAGGTCGAGAAGGGTATGTAAATTTACAGTCAACAAAGTCAATCTTTCCCTGGAAGTTGTCCTGTGGATGGGGGAATTGGAATCAGATGGAGTCTAGAATATTGAAAATGCACCTAAATCCACATTATAAGGCCCACGTGTGGAGAAAGCAACCTGGTAAAATGAAGTGTGTGGTGGGTGTGATGGTTTATACCTGAAATCTCAAACCCAGGCAGGAGGATTGTGAGTTCTAGATCAACCTGGGTTACATACTAAGACTCTGTCTCAAGAGAGAGCAGAAGAAAGCACCCAAAATGAAGAAACACAACTTCCTGTTCTCTGTTCTGATAGATATAGAATAAAGGAAGATGATCGTTTAAAGACTTGATTATTCTTATTCTAACTTTAGGGTATTGATCTGTTTACACTTAGATGCTTTCCCACTTAGATGGTAGAGGTTATTTAAAAGTCAGAACAGGGTACCACAGAAGCTGATAACTATATGAACATTTAAAACTCTCTTGGCTACAGACTAAAATAATATTAGACTTGAAAGGACATACAGAGAAAGTCACTTGAGATTTATGTTACAAAGGTGAGTACTTCGATATGTTTAAAACTATCTGAAATTAAGAACTCTAGAAATAGAGAGTTCTTAATAAGCTACACAGAGAGATTATTTTCATTGAGCTGGAGGATAATCGGGTCATGTGACCAAGATTTCAGTATTTAGTTTTGCTTAGTAGTGCTTTTGTTTGTTTTGCTCTCTTAATCATACGAAGATTTTCCAAACCAGGGAGAGAAGATTAAAATCACCTCTCAGATAATCAATTAGGAGAAAAGTATATTGTGTTGAAGTTAAATTAATTTAATGACCATCCAAATGAGCCAAAACTTGAGTCCAGATGAATATGAATCAAGTTGGACTAGGTGCTTAGCTCAAACGGTAGAGCAGTAGCCTAGCAAGCTGCAGGCCTTGGATTTAATCCCCAATACTGGAAATAAATAGAAAGAAGATGGTAGGGGGACCAGAGGAAGGAAAGGAGGAAGGTGGGGAGGGTAAAAGAGACAAAGAGAAGGGAATGGAAGAAGAAAAGAGGAGAGGAGAAGGGAAGGGAGGAAAGGAAAAGGAATGGAAGGGAGTAAAGAAAGGAAGGAAGCAGGATATGAATACATTTAGTATGGTTAAATATGAACTAGTCTTTCTACATTCCATACTAAAATATCAATAGAAAACATGATGGGTGAGTGAGTCTTATAAGGCATCTGATTGATTTATTCTGGAGCTAAGAAATTACATTCATTTGCATGTAGTTTAGCTGTGGTTTGTGTCACAAGGGTTCATGTATTAGATCTCACTTCCCAGTGTAATAATGCTTCAGGAAAGGTAGAACATTTAAAAGGTGAGACCTAGGCCAGGCACTGGTAGCTCATGCAAAAAGAATCTCAGGAACAGCAACCAGGCCCTGAATTCAAGCCCCACAAACCACAAGAAAAAAAAAAAAAAGAGTAGAGGTGGGGCCTACTTCAAGCTGATTGTTTCATCAGAGGCTCTTCCCTGGCAAGGAGTTAATGTGGTTCTCATATGACCTGGTTATGGCTAGTTCTTGGAAGTGGCTGAAAGTAACAAAGGAAGAGTGGCCCATCTCATCTTCTGTTTCCTGCACAACCATCTTAAATTTTCTTCACTGGTGTGATCCTGCTGTCCTCTACAGAGGCTGAATTAAAACTTTGTACTAAACAAATCTTTTTTTTTTTTTCTCTTTCAGGGATGAGGGATGGCTTAAGTGATAGAGTACCTGAGTTCCAGTACTGTCCCCCAAAGCAAGTACCTACTTGTACTTGGCTCAGGGATGTATTTCAAGAAGATTTACTATATTGTCACAGTAATGGAAATTAATGTATGTAATTGCATCTTTAGTCTTAATCAAATACCAATTTAATGAATTATTATAATGTCAATGACTTCATTCTGATACGTGTATAAACCTATTGTCTATTCTTTCTGACTGAAAGTATCCTAAAAATATTTAGAAGCTCCGTGGTCTAATCTGGCCATTCCCAGTGACTCTTCTGCATATACATACACATTGGAACAACTCTCCTGGCCCAATACTTACCCACTTTTCACCCATGCCACTGTATGCACTGATAGGGGGTTTTCGGTCCATCAGTTGAAAAAGGCGTGCTGCTGCTATTTTAGCTTTGGCATAACTTGGGGTGTAAGAAATGGCTCTTCCAACTGCAGTTGCACTCAATATAACTGAAGAGATCACCCTGCAATCAGAGAGGCCAGGTTGAAAGGGATTCGTGGGGTTAGTGCAATGTCCTAGAGTTTTGGGGTCTACCACTGGTTCTACTCGGAAGGGACTGAACAGACAAGCAAGTCACTTCAGACTTCTCTGGGTATGTGAAACTTAGCAAGGTTCAAATTGCATTTTGTTTAAAAAAGATAAGAGATGGAAGGTGAAATCCTCAGTCTCAGACCTCCAAATCTCTATTTCAACACAATACCTTCTCATTAAAAATTTGATGAAAAAAATACTCTGGAAATAATTTTAAGGGGAAAAATTTGAAAGATTGGATTGATTTTCTTATCATTCTTGGGGGAGTTTGTTGTTGTTTGTTTTATGCTGATACCAGAGCTTGAATTCGGGGTCTTTTTCTCTTATACAGCTTTCTTACTCACTTACGCACCACTCTGGTTTACTTCCAATTATAACAGTATTTGAATTAATGATGGGTATGAAAAATAATGATGAGCAACATAAATGTGAAGCCTATGACAAACAAGCATATAATTCAGGCTTCAGACAGGATGAGAAATGCACAGTAGTTTGTATACTTTGTTTATCTCAGTCTCGATTATATTCAACATGTATTTAATGAATTTTTAAAAATTAATGAATGAGGGACCGGGAGTTTGGCCTAGTGGTAGAGTGCTTGCCTAGCATGCACCAAGACCTGGGTTCGATTCCTCCGTACCACATGCATAGAAAAAAGCCAGAAATGGTGCTGAGGCTCAAGTGGTAGAGTTCTAACCTTGAGAAAGTCCAAGGACAGTGCTCAGGCCCTGAGCTCAAACTCACGACTGGCAAAAAAAAAATGAATGAAGGACTGATAAACATAGTCAGATGTAACTGAGCAGTGATAGAGCCTATGATATATGGGCAGCCCTCAGGATTGTCCATCATTACTACCATTCACAGAGGGCTTGCCTGGGCTGAAAACAGAAGGCAGTAGTTAAGTATTTGTATGTCTTACTGCCCAGTTCATAAGTAGAAATTCTAAGTCTGGAGTTACAAATTAAGGCACTACTAGGTATCCCATGAAAAATAAAAATGAAAGCATTTGAGAATAAAATGAGAAATGATGGGAAATGAATTTCTATATTTTAAAGCCCAGGCAGAAATTAGGAGCTTTCTGAACTCTGTTTTTTCATGTTGCCAATAACTCCTTTAAAATTTCATAGAAATTAGCAGAAACAACTCAACAATTGGTATTGGTTTCTGATTTGTCATAGTAGGTTTAAATATGTAATGATTTAGAAGAAAGATTTTTTCCTTGAAGTGGCTGTCGTGGGGTGGTAGAAAGGTGTTGGAGAGAGATACTAAGTAAAAAAAGGAGAACTCATGATTAGAGAACAAATACCAATTAGGATCAGATTTCCTAATGGCTCAAAGCCTCGTGGGACAGTATCTCCCAATCCATTACTACCCTAAGTGTATGTGTACAACCAGTCCCCTGGCACTCTGTTCCCTTAGCCAAACACTTTGGAACATGATTTAAAAAAAAAAAGGAGTAGAAGAAGAATCTGGCTATAAGATAGAGACCTAAGCTTCTGGACAGGCCACACCATACAGAGAGCTCAGAGAGCTCAAATTCTGTTCTATTTGCCAGCAAGGAAGAGAGGTCAAAGAAGATAATCTTATCAGTCACTTTATCCAAGGACTCTGAAATTTCCCAGCAGAAACACATAGCAAATTGCTTGTAAAAAATGGTCATAGAAATCCATCCTACCATCAATTTCTTTGCAACATGACTGTTCATTGCACTTCCTGTGATCAAAATGGGGATTACATCTCTTGTTTATAATTGTGCTTGATTGCACGATTTTCTTTGCCCAAAGGGATATTGGAAAATATGACAACTACATAGACAAAAAAGGCTTTTGAATACTGGAGGTTGGTTACACCTGGAACTCTGAGACCATTTTAAAGAAAACAAGCCCAATTCTTAGAGAGGCCAAGCGTGTACAGAATATGTTCAGAAGCCTGACTGAGACACCAGGCCAGAAGAATCACCTGACAACCCACAAAATCTTGAGAATGCTAATTTCCAGCTCTTTCAACATAGGACTAGGAACTTTTCCCCATACAAAGCTTAGTGGAATAACCTCACCTAAACACATAGCTGAAATGGAGCCCCTCATTGGGGATTAAGTAGCCCCCGTATCTGTAGGAAGCTGCATTGGCAATAAATACTATGCCTTGAGAAAAGCCAAAGCATATTCCATAGATATTTGCTTTTCGAATGGATATCTTGAAGGACTTCGCCAGCTCAGTCTCAAATGCTTCAACAAATTTTTTCTCCATTCCAATCCCAGCAACAGTACGAATATTATTTAGTGTTTCACTGGTAATCTGAAAAAAATGAGAGTTTCAAGAATATAAAAGCAGAAACATCTCCTTACTCAATCTTTCAACTGCCCCATGGATTAGATATGATACAAATGACAGAATGCGATACAAACTTGAGAAGGGTACATGATATTAGAACACAGGGAAGGGGCAAAAGAGCAAGCCGAATGAGCCAGGAGACAACATGGAAATTAATTTAAACTCAGCTTAGTTCCAATCTGACTTTCTTTCCTGTACTTATAGAGGTAAAAAATTTCTATGACAAGTTATGTGAAACATTTAAAATGGTAAACAGAGATAGAAATTGGTGGACAAAACATGTGATCCATTTTGGCAGTTCTTGTTCTCATAGTACCCCAAACTCTTTCTACTCTCTCTCTCTCTCTCTCTCTCTCTCTCTCTCTCTCTCTCTCTCTCTATATATATATATATATATATATATATATATGTATATATACATATATATATACATATGTTTAAAAATTTATATAATTATGTTAGGTGTATATATAATTGTTAAGGTAGACTTGATATACAGTGGGGCTGCAATTCCATGAGTCAGGTAATAAGTACAATTCTTTTAAAGCCATGTCTCCCTTTTTTTCTCTCTCCCAGGTTTTCCTTCCTGTCCCCACTTACATTTTCCACATAGGGCCTAATGAGTACCACTGTTACATTTTTTCCCACATTTATCTGCCCTACCTTACCCTCCAAAGACAAGCAAACCACAGCAACTAACAAAATTTCTCATAAAATATTACTTTACATGATCATGTGCACATAGCTATTGAGTCTTTGTGATCCACTCCTTTGCATGTCCTCCTTTGGCCCCAATGTGTGAACGTCTACAGATCTAAATAATTTATCAAGTCCTATTGTGTGTGTGTGTGTGTGTGTGTATGTGTGTGTGTGTTTAAAATATTCATTGTGTTCTTTTGTAGATTTATAAAGCCTTAGACCCTTTTTCAAATGTTTCTTCCCATAAATCAGTGAATCCTCACTCAAATGCTTCTTCTTCTCATAATACCCTGGGAGCTTATTTAAGCAATAAAAAGATCAAGGATGGAGCATATACAAGCATCAAGAAATCATCACAAAGCCCATGGGGATACTGCCAGCAAAGAGAATTCCATTTGACTTCTTTTTGGAGTCCCTCCCCAGATGGTGAGTCTTCCTACTTTCTAAAACTATTTTTTACTTTAAAAAATAAATGAAATTCTGGATTGCCTTCAATCTTAAATTACTCAAGAGGCTGAGATCTGAGAATTGCAGCTCAAAGCCAGCCTGGGCAGGAATGTCTGTGAGACTCTTATCCCGATTAAATCACAGAAAAGTTGGAAGTGACACTATGCTCAAGAAGTTCAGTGCTAGCCTTGAGCAAAAGGAGTTCAGGGGCAGTGCCCAGCCCCAGAGTTCAAGACTCAGGATCAGAAAAAAAGAAAAGTAAATAAAATAGTATTTTTGAATGTCTTTGGAGACAAAAGATCTTCTATGCCTAGTGTGGTGGCTCACACCTGTAATCCTAGTTGCTCAGACCTGAGATCTGAGGATTGTGGTTCAAAGCCAGCCCAGGCACTGTGAGACTGGAGTCTGTGAGACTCTTATTTCCAATTAACAACCACAAAACCAGAAGTGGTGCTGTGGCTCAAGGGGTAGGGAAGTAGACTGAAGAGTCCTGGGACAGCACCCAGGCCCAGAGTTCAAGCCCCACGAACAACAACAAAAAATCATCTAATAAAATAAACATGGTAATAAAAAGATAAGTTGACAAAATTTTTAGTTTAACTACAAAATTTACCTTTTTTAATGAAAGTTAACTTTCCAGTCTATACTATAAATGTATTTTAATCTATAAGTTAAATAATTAAGGAAAATAATTCTGAACTTCAGAAGGCACAAAAGTGGACTGCTTTCTGTCTACTTTTGGTGACAGCTTTTTGATGGCAGCTTCTGTCTACTCAGGCAGTGACATTCTTCCTCTCAAAAGAGACAAAACTTAGATTATAGTGCATTTATTAAGAGTGAATGTAGGGCTGGGAGCCTGGACTAGTGGTAGAGTGTTCCCTTAGCATGCACAAAGCCCTGGGTTCAATTAGTCAGTACCACATACACAGAAAAAGCCAGAAGTGGTGCTGTGGCTCCAGTGGTAAAGCTCTAGCCTTGAGAAGGCCCAATGACAGTGCCCAGACCCTGAGTTCAAGTCCCAGAACTGGCAGAAAAAAAAGTGAATGTATACCTGTGATTTCTTTTTTCTTTTCATTTTCTTTTCTTTGCCTGTCCTGGGCCTTGAATTCTGGCCTGCTCACTATCCCTAAGCTCCATTTTGCTCAAGACTAGGACTCTACTACTTGAGCTACCGCAACACTTCCAGCTTTTTCTGTGACTAATTGGAGATAAAAATCGCATGGACTTTCCTGCTTCAGTGGGCTTTGAACTGTGATTTTCAGATCACAGACTCCTGAGTAGCTAGGATTACAGGCAAGACCTACAGGTGCCAGACCCACCTGTGGTTTCGTTTACCTGAAAAATGTCCATGCCACTATTCCCCAGTTCTCCTTAATGGCCAAATATAAATATACATGGATTTAAGATGCAAAATTAGAACTTAACTTGTATTTAAAATTCAAACTGTAGCTTATGATGCTACTTGGAAAAGATATTAAGTGTGAAAATTTAAAGTGTAAACCATTACAGAGGATCTATGGTCATTCCTCTATGTAGATGGCAGAACTCGGGAAAGCTATGAAGTTGAAAAGCCCAATAGGGAGAAAATGGAAATATCCACCCCCACAAGCAATATATACCATATTGAGGTGTGGATGGAGTATCTATCTGAGCAATTAAACATGTAAGTATCTATCATCACACAAGCTCAAATTCATACATCAAAACTGTATTGCCATAGTCTTTGGGTAAAAGAAACAGGCAAAGGACCTCTCCCTGCATGTCTATGGGTTAACAGTCTCCTTGAGTCTCTTTATATTCCTCATATTTAGAAATTACCTGTTAGCCACTCAGCCACAAGCAGAAAACTGGATTGAAAGTTACCTGTCCTGCCTTTTCCAGAGCCTGCTTGTCTTGAGAGGCAAAGTTCGTCAACATTCTGGTCTGTAGGGCTCCCGATAAAGCCAAGAAAGGAAAAAAACACACGATGACCAGACTGAGCTTCCAGCTAAACAAGAACGCAATGATCATTGCCACAGAGATGTTAGTGAAGGAATTGACCATCATCCCAATCTGAGAGCCGGTAGCCTGTGAAACAAAACAATCAAACCATCTCACATACTATCTCTTGACCAAATCTATTATGTGAAGTAGCTATTTTGTTGTAAGATACAGCAAAAATAACCCTACAAGTGAAATTGAAGCAAGGAATACCTATGTTTTTCAAAATTAGAAAGATATCAAATCAACAAGTTAATGATCATCTCCAGGTCTTAGAAAAGTTGTTTTAATAATAAAATTTGGCAAAAGGAAAAAAGATAACAAGTAAGTAGAAGACTCTAAAAGCATAATATAAAGGATTGATAAAATAGAGTTGGTTCTTCATAGGCTCAATGATTTCCCTCATTTGTCATAATCAGTAGAAACCTTGGGCTCTCCTAGCAGAGATTTACAATAGAGCAAAACCTAGATACATAAGGCCATACAGTGTGACGCTAAATGAAAGGACCTCTTGGATGTAAAAACAAAAGCCATATAATGAGTGATTGTTGTCCTTAATATACTATATTATCTCTCATCTCTTTTGCTGTCCCTTGGTTATCTCATATTGTTACAGTATTTCACTTTGTTATCTGATACATTGGATAAATGGGTATTTGGTTATTTGAAATTGGATAGGGAAGGGGGAAAACAAGATGAGGGGTGGGGGGGGGGAGGGAAATGGGGACCAAGACCTGAGAAAGGGTATCAGTGTATGTGAAGTAATGCCCTTCTATCTGATGAATATAATGTAACCCTTCTATTAATTACAATAAAAATATATGAGAGAAAAATAGTAAATATAAAATAGAGTTGGTTTTTAAAAAGAGAATGCAATGATAAATCTTTAGTAGCTAGACTGAGGGAGACAGAAACAAAAACAAACTCAAATAAAATTAGATATGAAAAATAAAATATTCAAACAGATGCCACAGATATTCAAAAGATCATCAGGGACTATCTTGTAAAACTATATACAATCAAAAAGTAAAATCTAGAGTAAATGGGAAATAATTTTGAAACATATTACTTATCAAAATTGATCCAAAAGGATATGATAAACTTGAATATACTGGTAACATGTAGTGAGATTAAGCCAGTAATTAAAAATCTACTAACAAGTAAAAATATGGATCTGACACCTTCAGTACTGAATTTTATCAAATTAAATTTGATAATGAATTAACACCAATGTTTCTCAAGCTACTCCATAAAACTGAAAGAGAGATATCCTTCCAAACATATTCTACATCTATCATTACCCTGTTACCAAGTGACAAGGTCACTGCAACAGAAAAGTAAGTTATAAGCCAATACTAGCCAAATACTAGCAACTGAATTTCAGCTGCACATCAAAAAGATCATACGCCATTATCAAGTTGGTCTCACTTTAGGAATGCAAGGATGGTTCAACATATGCAAATACATAATCATAATATTTCATATCAATAGAGTGAAGGATAAAAGTCAAATGATTATCACAATAGATGCAGAAGAAAAATTTGATAAAAATTTAACATCCCTTCATGGTAAAACCCCTCAATATATTAGGTATGGAGGCATTACACTTCAGTGTAATATAGCCTACTTAGAGGCTAACTACCATTAGAAATGGTGGGAAGTGTGGGTTTGGGGTATCCAAACCCCATTAGCTTCTATTTCAAAGGAAATAGTTATCAGAGCGCTATTGAATCTGAACATCTATGCCAGCTAATATTCTACCACCCCTTCCTACTATGGTCTACAAAGTGTCTCTCTAAATTTTATTTTGAAACTTAATATCCAAAGTGAGAATTGTAAGAGTCAGAGATTATAGGAAGGTAATTAGGTTATGAAAATTGTACTTCTATAAATAGAATTAATGCTTTTACAAGCAAAAAAGTGAAGGGAGTATCCTTGTCCCTTCTGCCTTTCTGACACATAAAGATGGATCAACAGAATGCTCCAAATTCAGTTAAAACAAATCCTCTCAAGACACTGAATCTTGTGGCATATTAAATATGGATTCTTCAAACTACAGAAATTAAGAAATTTATATATATATATATATAATTTAGAAATGACCCAGTTTAAGACATTTTATTACTGGATTCCAAATGGACTAAGATAGTCCCACAGCTTACCCCTTGAACTTGTGTAGCATCTGTAGCAAGTCTTGTTGTCAGTGATCCTGGGTTGTTTTTAAGATCATCAAACCACCCGATGTCTTGCCCTAACATTGCCCTGAAACCACAGGTACGTAGCCTTTTTGTGAGGAGCTCTCCAGATTTAGCAAAAGTGTATCCCTGAAATATTTTTTAAAAAGTCTTCAGTAATATTTCAACATAAGAAAGCAAAATAGCCAAAATACTTAATGAAAAATAGGATTCCTTACCTGCAAAAATTGGGTGAAAATGGATACACAGCCCATGACAACAAAAAATAGGCACATACCATTAATCTGTGACCTTTGTTCTTCTTTATCAGGAAGTGAAAAAGTCTTTGGAAGACAGTAAGCAAGGAAAACCCATTAGTACCATAACACAGCAGTCAAACATGTTTAAGTGAAATTTCTCTCAACGTATCATTATACATTTATCTAAAGCACAGAATGTACGCTAAAAGTGACCCTTGGTATAAGTTGTGGAGTTTAGGTGCTTGTGATGTAGCGGCGAAGGTTTATCAACTACAGCCAATGTACCACCCACATAAGAGATAGAGATAATGGAGGAGGGCAGAGGGTAAGCAGAAAATCTCTAAACTTTCTTTTTTTGTCAGCCATCGGATTGAGCTCTGGGCTTGGGCACTGTTGTTGAGCTCTTCAGCTCAAGGCTAGACCTCTACTCCTTGAGCCACAGAACCACTTCTGGCAATTCGGTGATCAATGGGACATGAGTCTCACAGACTTCAGTGTCTGGGCTGGATTTATACCGTGATCTGCAGATTTCAGCCCCCTGAGTAGCTAGGATTACAGAAGTGAGCCACAGATTCCCGGCTTAGACTTTCTTTTTAATTTTACTATAAACCTAAAACTATATTTAAAATTATCTCTAAAATGGTTCTTTTTAAACATAATTAAACTAAGGCTAGCTATAACATTGTGGTGATATACGTTAATTCTCCATGGGGCAGAATGCCTGGTGAATGGAAATCAATGACAAGAATTACAGAATTTTTGTGCTGTTTACTTGCCTGTTTTAATCAACTATGTTGACTTTTCCTTGACATAGATGAAAAAAGAATAACATGATCTAGGCCTTGAACTCAGGGCCTGAGCACTGTCCTTGGACTTTTCTCAAGGCTAGAGCTCTACCACAACACCATTTCCAGCTTTTTTCTATGTATATGGTACCAAGGAAATGAACCCGGGCCTTTGTGCGTGCTAGGCAAGCACTCTACCAATATGCCAAACTTCTGGCCCACGTCCAGTATTCTTCAAGCTCTATCTTGCTCAAGATGTATATACACGTGTGTGTGTGTGTGTGTGTGTGTGTGTGTGTGTGTGTGTGTGTGTGTGTATGTGTGTGTGTGTGTGTGTGTGTGTGTGTGTGTGTGTGAGAGAGAGAGAGAGAGAGAGAGAGAGAGAGAGAGAGAGAGAGAGAGAGAGAGAGAGAGAGAGATCTTTAAAATCCAATTTGCTATCAAGAGATAAATAGCATTGGCTTAAGAAAAAATTTACATCTATCTGAAACTAAAGTTGTTACCTCTAAAACAATATAAAATGAAAACATTTCTCTCCCAGACTTATGGAGATTGTAAGTGGACTTTTCTAAGTCCATAATAATTAATAAATGATACTCACATTTGCATGATGAACTTGCTAACATTAGCTTATGTAACCAATTGAGACTCAAGCTCTTGCAATAAGAAAATCCATACCAATGGCATTGCCCATCAGCAGAAAGAGATTTGGTGTTCAAAAGAAAAGCTTTCGTAATTCATATGACATGAAGGAAATGTAAAAACTCTGGAAAGCTATGTATTAGAGAAATATATAATACATCCTTACTTAAGGTCTTGAAAGTTATTTCAGTAATAGAATAATACCAAAATGTATTCCCTCTCTTTCTATGTGTGTGTATTGTATTTTGTCTACTACACAGCAAATAAATCTAGCAAACCATAAAAAAATGGCACACACCTAGGATTCTCCTAGCAGAGGATGACAATAGCACAAAACCTAGAAACATAAGGCCAAATGGGATGAAGCTAAATGAAAGGGTCTCCAAAATATGGAAACAAGAGCTTTATCTTGTGTGATTGCTGTTCTTACTGAACTATGTTATTTCTCTTCTCTTTTGTTGCCCTTTGGTTAATCTCATATTGCTACAATATCTGACTTTGTTACCAGGTATATTGTATATACATTTATTTGTTTATTTGAAATAGGAAAGGGAAGGAGAAACAAGGAGGAGGTGGAGGGAGGGAAATGGGGACAAAAACATGGGAAGGGGTATCAATGTGTGAGAAGTAATGCACCTACTATCTGTTGAATAAAACTGTAACCCTTCTATACATTACAATAAAAAATGGCAAAGCAAAACCATTCTGTTCCAATGACTACAATTTGCAAAGTTGAGAGAGGGGTTCTAAGTTAAGAAGGTTTTACTCTTTCAAGCAGGATGTTTCTAGCATTTCACATAGGTATGAATGGGTTCAAAATGACACTATAACTCACAAGTTTACGGGGGAATTAACAGAATTAGCTTAGTAAAGAAAAAACATATTATGGGGCTGGGAGTTTGGCCTAGTGGTAGAGTGCCTGCCTAGCATGCACGAAGACCGGGGTTCAATTCCTCTGTACCACATACATAGAAAAAGCCAGAAGTGATATGGTGGCTCAGGGTAGAACACTAGCCTTGAGGAAAGCCCAAGGACAGTGCTCAGGCCCTGAGCTCAAGCCCAGGACTGGCGAAAAAAAAATATTATACCCATCTGAGACTTAGGTTGTTGCCTCTACGTCACAAGAACCTAAAATATCCTCCCTCAAAAAAAGGAAAAGATATGAAAATGTTAACAGAAGAATTAAAAGCAATTGTAAAAACACTAGCTAAATACCCTGAAATGCCAAACTATAGTACTACAATTGCTGTTCTTCCCAAAAGTTACCCTTATAAGTGGGAATATACAATTCAGATTAGCCTATTTAACTCTTGTTCTGTACATGGAAAACTAAAGCTTCAAACATCAAGTCATTTGCACAGGTCATTGTAGGGATTTTAAAAAATTTATTCTATTGGGGCCAGGAGATGGCCTAGTGGTAGAGCGCTTGCCTAGCATGCACGAAGACCTGGGTTCGATTCCTTGGTACCACATACATAGAAAAAAGCCAATAAGTGGTGCTGAGTCTCAAGTGGTAGAGCTCTGGCCTTGGGAAAGTCCAAGGACAGTGCTCAGGCCCTGAGCTCAAACCCAGGACTGGCCAAAAAAATATGGCAAAAATCTGTTCTGAGTTCTTAGTACATTCTTATTTTCACAGAACTACCTATCCATAGACTCCCTCTTCTTGAGCCAGTACAGTTCAGATTTGTATCTTTTTTATGTTTTGCACTAGTTAAATTTATTTCAGGAGAACTGTAACATTCATTAAATGTATCTATGTGGCAGAAGGTATCAAATGCGTAGTTTAATCTACCTTAACTTCAATTTAGGTTTCCCTGAATTAGGATTCTCAAAGCAACCCAAGAGGTAGGATTCCTGCCTGTATCACAGGCAAAGAAATTGGTTTCCCTCAGGGCCAGTCATGTGCCTAAACATACATAGTACAGAATAGAGACCTGCAAAAATCTCAGGACTGGCTGACTCCAAAGTCTATACTTTTCTCTGACATGCTACATCCAAATTGAAATTATTGGGACAGTTGGAATATTTTTCAAGCCAAAATTTCCAAGGGAAGGTGAAAACAGATAAATGCTGCTTTAGATGAGGATTGAGGCTTTTATCAATTAGCAACCAGACTCCTGTGCGGGCTCAATTACTGTGAGGCTCATGTCTTACAGTGTGTCCTTAATGTAGCATATGTAGATATGTTGGAGTGAAATTAAAGCAATTAAAGTCATAATCATAATTATACTCTGTGAAAGTATCATGAGATTACACAACTGAATCATTGATTTTGATGCTGAGGGCAAATAGTAACAAACTCCATCAGAAAGATAGTGATTCATCCATTCCACTAGCAAATATTGAATTTTATCATTGAGCTTTGACCATTCTGGTCCTGCAGCCACAAAGAAAATTTCAACCACTTAGTCAAAATCCACACTTGGATTCCTGATACTTCACAGAAGGGCCATAAAGAATATGCTGTTTGATAATTGCCAAAAAGATACTCCAGGAGGGCAAAGTTACAGGTGAATTGTTTGCTCTCAGTATTGCACAGCCACTAGATCTGGAAGAAATCTTAGCCACCATCTTTGGTAACCCTTCATTTTATAATTTAGGAAACTGGAACTCAGAGAAGTGGGACGATGTGCCCATCAGGGCATGGGTAGTACCTAGCACAGTACTTGCAGAGAAAAGATCTCCAGGTAGGAAATTCAGGACTCTTTCAACAGAAGGATTGGGTGCAGGTGATTAAATATATTCTTTATTCAGAAAGAAAGAAAGAAAGAAAGAAAGAAAGAAAGAAAGAAAGAAAGAAAGAAAGAAAGAAAGGAAGGAAGGAAATCCAGCATCGTGGCTCCTCTGGTTTTTGCTCTTCTTTGCTTTTTGCTTCTTTCTCTCTTCTTCCTTTCTCTCTTCTTCCTTTCTCTCTTCTTCCTTTCTCTCTCCTTTCTTTCTTTCTTTCTTTCTTTCTCTCTCTCTCTCTCTCTCTCTCTCTCTCTCTCTCTCTCTCTCTCTCTCTCTCTCTCTCTCTTTCTTTCTCTTCAGCTCAAGGCTACTTTCTTTCTCTCTCTTTCTCTCTCCCTTTCTCTCTCCCTTTCTTTCTCACTCCCTTTCTCTCTCTCTCTCTCTCTCTCTCTCTCTCTCTCTCTCTCTCTCTCTCTCTCTCTCTTTCTTTCTTTCTTTCTTTCTTTCTTTCTTTCTTTCTTTTTTTCTTTCTTTCTCTTCAGCTCAAGGCTACTTCCCCACCCCTGGGCTTGGGCATTGTCCCTGAGCTCTTCAGCTCATGGTTACCACCCTATCCTTGAGCCAAGCCCCACTTCCCATTTTCTAGAGGTTAATTGTAGATAAGAGTCTCAGGTCCTTTTGTGCCCAGGCTGGCTTTGACCTTTGATCTTCAGATCTCAGCCTCCTGCGTAGCTAGGATTATAGGCCTGGGCTTCCGCGCGCCTGGCAAATTTATTACTTTTTAACTTTTCCGATTTTTTCTCTGCAATTAATAGGTGTGCAGAAAATTGTATGCAACATACTAACACCTGCCAACAGAAGTCAAACTTTAGCTCAGCTGTTCAGTGATTTAAAAAAATTACCCAGAATCTTCTTTGTTATTTATGGAATTCTGATTTGATTTGCATACAGGCAAACTGCCTTCTTCTAAGCTTCAACATTCAATGATAGCAACATTTTTTTACAGAGTGCCCTGACAGTCCTAGGGACTGTATTTAGTTTCACCCTTCTACCTTCTCTATGATGGCAACTTAGAGATCTTTAAAAGTGAGAAATGTGCTAATAAGAAATGAGCTCACTAAGTTGGGACAAAGTGCTGATGTATCAAATATGATAATGCTACAAACACAGAAGTCACAAAGAAAGTAAAGCTAGTTGATACTCGCTTACCCCAAGAATTTGGCTGAATATAAAGGAATAGAGGGGTGTAACTGCCCCATTAACAGCTGCACTGAGAGCCCCCACCAGCATGTATGGCCATTCTGGAGCATTGACTTTCATAATCTTTCTGAATGAAGCAGGGTGAATTTCATCTTCCACAACCGTGTCCTTGTCCTTGAGAGGAAAGAGGGTAAAACTGATCAGGTGATTCCATAGATGTACACACCGTCATTTTGTCATTTCAAAAATGCATGTTTGTTCTATCATCCTTCGTTCAACATTTACAGTTTTTAGAGCCATCGATTGATTAGTTAGGCATTCCAACAGAGATCTCAGGGATAGGATGATGTGTTACTTTCTGAAGAAAAGTTTTGAGTTACTTGAGACTAGGACTGAACTTGTGGAAGTACTCACAGGATGTGAGGGGGTGGTTATAGTTCGCACGTCATAATTATGTGTGCCCTGTCTCTCAGGATGTAATTAATATGTGTAGTATATTTTATTCTCTTGATGGAAAATATTTTATCTGCCATTTTTTCTTTGCCAGTAATATAGCAAAAACAATCTGTCATGGCGAATACTATTTTATCTGTCACTTTTCTTTGTTATCATGATAGCTACTTCTTGGTGTTTAGGCTCATTTTTTCATTAATGTGTTAAAAGTATTGCTTCATTGTAGAAAGCTCTAGGTAGCTTATGTAATATAAAATTTTTCTATTAAAATATACTGAAAGTATCTATAGAAAATTGATTAAAAGCTATCAGTGAATGCTCTATTTCATAAACAATTGGTAATTTACCCTATAGTATCTGCATCTCAGGAATAGGTAATCAGATCCTCAAAAGCTTTCCCCTTGCTTACAGGTTTATAAAGCATACCATTAATCACACTGAAACCAAAAGCTGGAACTTTGTGCATTTTTATTTTATTATATTTGCAACCAAATCAATGTAGAAATGGAGACTAGGTGGTGATAATTGTGTTGTTGCCTCCATTTCCAATTCTCTCTTAGCTGCTTTTTAATATCTTCATATTTTAATCATTACTGCTCAGTTGTGCAAATCCTCTGTTGCATCATTTTATTCTGATAGTGTACCACCATCAGGGCACCATGCCATAGAGAACCACACATGGAACAGATATAGGAAGAATGGGGATCTTAGAGAAGAGCCAGGTGGCCACAATTGGAATTTATCACCAAGCACAGAGAGCTTTGGGTCTCAGTTACCTTCCCCTTAAAATGAGTTAGAATAGGTTGCTTCAAGGACATAATTTCATCATAGCTGTATGATGATCCTATCATACTTCTATCTTATGAGCAGAGGCATATTATTTTTATACGGATTATTTTTCAAAGGTGTCTGTATAGCAAACAACTTTAAAGAATGGAGTCTTGGT